>NW_027446702.1:0-47529 GCF_038048845.1 Mixophyes fleayi | reverse complement strand
TATGAATCATGAATTGAATCATGAATCATGAATCATTAATTGAATCATGAATTTAATCATAAATCATGAATCATGAATTGAATCATGAATCATGAATTGAATCATGAATTATGAATCATAAATTGAATCATGAATCATGAATCATGAATTGAATCATGAATTGAATCATGAATCATGAATCATGAATTGAATCATGAATCGAATCATGAATCATGAATTGAATCACGAATCGAATCATGAATCATGAATCATGAATTGAATCATGAATCATGAATTAAATCATGAATCATGAATCGAATCATGAATCATGAGTCAAGAATCATGAATCGAATCATGAATCATGAATTATGAATTGAATCATGAATCATGAATCATGAATTGAATCATGAATCATGAATCATGAATCGAATCATGAATCATGAATCAAGAATCATGAATCGAATCATGAATCATGAATTGAATCATGAATTGAATCATGAATTGAATCATGAATCATGAATTGAATCATGAATCATGAATTGAATCATGAATCATGAATCATGAATTGAATCATGAATCATGAATCATGAATCATGAATCATAAATTGAATCATAAATCATGAATTGAATCATGAATTGAATCATGAATCATGAATCATGAATTGAATCATGAATCATTAATCATGAATTGAATCATGAATCATGAATCGAATCATGAATCATGAATTGAATCACGAATCGAATCATGAATCATGAATTGAATCATGAATCATGAATTAAATCATGAATCATGAATCGAATCATGAATCATGAGTCAAGAATCATGAATCGAATCATGAATCATGATTCATGAATTGAATCATGAATCATGAATCATGAATCATGAATTGAATCATGAATCATGAATCATGAATCGAATCATGAATCATGAATCAAGAATCATGAATCGAATCATGAATCATGAATTGAATCATGAATTGAATCATGAATTGAATCATGAATCATGAATTGAATCATGAATCATGAATTGAATCATGAATCATGAATCATGAATCATGAATCATGAATCATGAATTGAATCATGAATCATGAATTATGAATCATGAATTGAATCATAAATCATGAATTGAATCATGAATCATGAATCATGAATCATGAATCATGAATCATAAATCATGAATTGAATCATGAATCATGAATCATGAATCGAATCATGAATCATGAATTGAATCATGAATCATGAATTGAATCATGAATCATGAATCATGAATTGAATCATGAATTGAATCATGAATCATGAATTGAATCATGAATTAAATCATGAATCATGAATCATGAATCATAAATTGAATCATGAATCATAAATTGAATCATGAATTGAATCATGAATCATGAATCATGAATTGAATCATGAATCAAGAATCATGAATTGAATCATGAATCATGAATCATGAATTGAATCATGAATCATGAATTGAATCATGAATTGAATCATAAATCATGAATCATGAATCATGAATTGAATTCATCAATCATGAATCATGAATCATGAATCATAAATTGAATCATGATTCATGAGTCATGAATTGAATCATGAATTGAATCATGAATCATGAATCATGAATTGAATCATGAATCATGAATCATGAATTGAATCATGAAGCATGAATCGAATCATGAATCATGAATTGAATCATGAATCATGAATTGAATCATGAATCATGAATTGAATCATGAATCATGAATCGAATCATGAATCTTGAATCATGAATTGAATCATGAATCATGAATTGAATCATGAATCATGAATCATGAATCATGAATCATGAATTGAATCATGAATCATGAATTGAATCATGAATCATGAATCATGAATTATGAATTAAATCATGAATCTTGAATCATGAATTGAATCATGAATCATGAATTGAATCATGAATCATGAATCATGAATCATGAATTGAATCATGAATCATGAATTGAATCATGAATCATGAATTGAATCATGAATCATGAATCATGAATTATGAATTGAATCATGAATCATGAATCATGAATTGAATCATGAATCATGAATCATGAATCATGAATCATGAATCATGAAGTTAATCATGAATCAAAAATCATGAATCGAGTCATGAATCATGAATTGAATCATAAATCATGAATCATGAATTTAATCATGAATCATGAATCATGAATCAGAAATCGAATCATGAATCATGAATCATGAATCATGAATCATGAATTGAATCATGAATCATGAATCATGAATTGAATCATGAATCATGAATCATAAATCAAATCATGAATCATGAATTGAATCATGAATCATGAATCATGAATCATGAATCATGAATCATGAATTGAATCATGAATTAAATCATGAATCATGAATTGAATCATGAATCATGAATTGAATCAGGATTCGAATCATGAATTCAATCATGAATCATGAATTGAATCATGAATCATGAATTATGAATCATGAATTGAATCATGAATCATGAATTGAATCATGAATCATGAATCTTGAATCATAAATCATGAATTGAATCATGAATCATGAATCATGAATCGAATCATGAATCATGAATTGAATCATGAATCATGAATTGAATCATAAATCATGAATTGAATCATGAATCATGAATCATGAATTGAATCATGAATTGAATCATCAATCATGAATCATGAATTGAATCATGATTCATGAATCATGAATTGAATCATGAATCATGAATTGAATCATGAATTGAATCATAAATCATGAATCATGAATTGAATCATAAATCATGAATCATGAATCATGAATTGAATTCATCAATCATGAATCATGAATCATGAATCATAAATTGAATCATGATTCATGAGTCATGAATTGAATCATGAATTGAATCATGAATCATGAATTAAATCATAAATCATGAATCATGAATTGAATCATGAATCATGAATCGAATCATGAATCATGAATTGAATCATGAATCATGAATTGAATCATAAATCATGAATCATGAATTGAATCATGAATCATGAATTGAATCATGAATCTTGAATCATGAATTGAATCATGAATCATGAATCATGAATCATGAATTGAATCATGAATCATGAATCATGAATCGAATCATGAATCATGAATCAAGAATCATGAATTGAATCATGAATCATGAATTGAATCATGAATCATGAATTGAATCATGAATCATGAATTGAATCATGAATCATGAATCATGAATCATGAATTGAATCATGAATCATGAATCATGAATTGAATCATGAATCATGAATCATGAATTGAATCATGAATCATGAATTGAATCATGAATCATGAATCATGAATTGAATCATGAATCATGAATCATGAATCTTGAATCATTAATTGAATCATGAATTTAATCATAAATCATGAATCATGAATCATGAATTGAATCATGAATCATGAATTGAATCATGAATCATGAATCATGAATTGAATCATGAATCATGAATCATAAATTGAATCATGAATCATGAATCATGAATTGAATCATGAATTGAATCATGAATCATGAATCATGAATTGAATCATGAATCATTAATCATGAATTGAATGATGAATCATGAATCGAATCATGAATCATGAATTGAATCACGAATCGAATCATGAATCATGAATTGAATCATGAATCATGAATTGAATCATGAATCATGAATTGAATTATGAATCATGAATCGAATCATGAATCTTGAAACATGAATTGAATCATGAATCATGAATTAAATCATGAATCATGAATCGAATCATGAATCATGAGTCAAGAATCATGAATCGAATCATGAATCATGAATCATGAATCATGAATTGAATCATGAATCATGAATCATAAATCATGAATTGAATCATGAATCATGAATTGAATCATGAATCATGAATCATGAATCGAATCATGAATCATGAATCAAGAATCATGAATCATGAATCAAATCATGAATCATGAATTGAATCATGAATTGAATCATGAATCATGAATTGAATCATGAATCATGAATCATAAATTGAATCATGAATCATGAATCATGAATCATGAATCATGAATTGAATCATGAATCATGAATCATGAATTGAATCAGGATTCGAATCATGAATTGAATCATAAATCATGAATTGAATCATGAATCATGAATCATGAATCATGAATCATAAATCATGAATTGAATCATGAATCATGAATCATGAATCGAATCATGAATCATGAATTGAATCATGAATCATGATTTGAATCATGAATCATGAATTGAATCATGAATCATGAATTGAATCATGAATTGAATCATGAATCATGAATTGAATCATGAACCATGAATCATGAATCATAAATTGAATCATGAATTGAATCATGAATCATGAATCATGAATTGAATCATGAATCATGAATCATGAATTGAATCATGAATCATGAATCATGAATTGAATCATGAATTGAATCATAAATCATGAATCATGAATCATGAATTGAGTTCATCAATCATGAATCATGAATCATGAATCATAAATTGAATCATGATTCATGAGTCATGAATTGAATCATGAATTGAATCATGAATCATGAATTGAATCATGAATCATGAATTGAATCATGAATCATGAATCATGAATCGAATCATGAATCTTGAATCATGAATTGAATCATGAATCATGAATTGAATCATGAATCATGAATTATGAATTGAATCATGAATCATGAATCATGAATTGAATCATGAATCATGAATTGAATCATGAATCATGAATTATGAATTGAATCATGAATCATGAATCATGAATTGAATCATGAATCATGAATCATGAATCATGAATCATGAATCATGAAGTGAATCATGAATCATGAATCATGAATCGAATCATGAATCATGAATCAAAAATCATGAATCGAATCATGAATCATGAATTGAATCATGAATCATGAATCATGAATTTAATCATGAATCATGAATCGAATCATGAATCATGAATTGAATCATGAATCATGAATTGAATCATGAATCATGAATTGAATCATGAATTGAATCATGAATCATGAATTGAATCATGAATTAAATCATGAATCATGAATCATAAATTGAATCATGAATCATAAATTGAATCATGAATTGAATCATGAATAATGAATCATGAATTGAATCATGAATCATGAATCATGAATTGAATCATGAATCATGAATCATGAATTGAATCATGAATCATGAATTGAATCATGAATTGAATCATAAATCATGAATCATGAATCATGAATTGAATTCATCAATCATGAATCATGAATCATGAATCATAAATTGAATCATGATTCATGAGTCATGAATTGAATCATGAATTGAATCATGAATCATGAATCATGAATTGAATCATGAATCGAATCATGAATCATGAATTGAATCATGAATCATGAATTGAATCATGAATCATGAATTGAATCATGAATCATGAATCGAATCATGAATCTTGAATCATGAATTGAATCATGAATTATGAATCGAATCATGAATCATGAATCATGAATTGAATCATGAATCATGAATCATGAATTGAATCATGAATCATGAATTGAATCATGAATCATGAATCATGAATTATGAATTGAATCATGAATCATGAATCATGAATCATGAATCATGAATTATGAATCATGAATCATGAATCATGAATCATGAAGTTAATCATGAATCATGAATCATGAATCGAATCATGAATCATGAATCAAAAATCATGAATCGAATCATGAATCATGAATTGAATCATAAATCATGAATCATGAATTTAATCATGAATCATGAATCATGAATCAGAAATCGAATCATGAATCATGAATCATGAATCATGAATCATGAATTGAATCATGAATCATGAATCATGAATCATGAATTGCATCATGAATCATGAATCATAAATCATGAATCATGAATTGAATCATGAATCATGAATCATGAATCATGAATCATGAATCATGAAGTTAATCATGAATCATGAATCATGAATCGAATGATGAATCATGAATCAAAAATCATGAATCGAATCATGAATCATGAATTGAATCATAAATCATGAATCATGAATTTAATCATGAATCATGAATCATGAATCTGAAATCGAATCATGAATCATGAATCATGAATCATGAATCATGAATTGAATCATGAATCATGAATTGAATCATGAATCATGAATCATGAA
The DNA here is from genome assembly GCF_038048845.1 of Mixophyes fleayi. NCBI lineage: Eukaryota > Metazoa > Chordata > Amphibia > Anura > Limnodynastidae > Mixophyes > Mixophyes fleayi. Next base: position 41,336 of record NW_027446702.1, on the reverse strand, counting down.
TTGAATCAGGATTCGAATCATGAATTCAATCATGAATCATGAATTGAATCATGAATCATGAATTATGAATCATGAATTGAATCATGAATCATGAATTGAATCATTAATCATGAATCATGAATCATAAATCATGAATTGAATCATGAATCACGAATCATGAATCGAATCATGAATCATGAATTGAATCATGAATCATGAATTGAATCATAAATCATGAATTGAATCATGAATCATGAATTATGAATTGAATCATGAATTGAATCATGAATCATGAATTGAATCATGAATCATGAATCATGAATTGAATCATGAATCATGAATTGAATCATGAATTGAATCATAAATCATGAATCATGAATTGAATCATAAATCATGAATCATGAATCATGAATTGAATTCATCAATCATGAATCATGAATCATGAATCATAAATTAAATCATGATTCATGAGTCATGAATTGAATCATGAATTGAATCATGAATCATGAATTAAATCATAAATCATGAATCATGAATTGAATCATGAATCATGAATCGAATCATGAATCATGAATCATGAATCATGAATCATGAATTGAATCATGAATCATGAATCATGAATTGAATCATGAATCATGAATCATGAATTGAATCATGAATCATGAATCAAGAATCATGAATTGAATCATGAATCATAAATTGAATCATGAATCATGAATCATGAATCATGAATTGAATCATGAATCATGAATCATGAATCGAATCATGAATCATGAATCAAGAATCATGAATTGAATCATGAATCATAAATTGAATCATGAATCATGAATTGAATCATGAATCATGAATCATGAATTGAATCATAATTCATGAATCATGAATCATGAATTGAATCATGAATCATGAATCATGAATCATGAATTGAATCATGAATCATGAATCATGAATCATGAATTGAATCATGAATCATGAATTGAATCATGAATCATGAATCATTAATTGAATCATGAATTTAATCATAAATCATGAATCATGAATCATGAATTGAATCATGAATCATGAATTGAATCATGAATCATGAATCATGAATTGAATCATGAATCATGAATCATGAATCATGAATCATAAATTGAATCATGAATCATGAATCATGAATTGAATAATGAATTGAATCATGAATCATGAATCATGAATTGAATCATGAATCATTAATCATGAATTGAATGATGAATCATGAATCGAATCATGAATCATGAATTGAATCACAAATCGAATCATGAATCATGAATCATGAATTGAATCATGAATCATGAATTGAATCATGAATCATGAATCGAATCATGAATCTTGAATCATGAATTGAATCATGAATCATGAATTAAATCATGAATCGAATCATGAATCATGAGTCAAGAATCATGAATCGAATCATGAATCATGAATCATGAATCATGAATTGAATCATGAATCATGAATCATGAATCATGAATTGAATCATGAATCATGAATCATGAATCAAATCATGAATCATGAATCAAGAATCATGAATCATGAATCGAATCATGAATCATGAATTGAATCATGAATTGAATCATGAATCATGAATCATGAATTGAATCATGAATCATGAATCATGAATCATGAATCATGAATTGAATCATGAATCATGAATCATGAATTGAATCAGGATTCGAATCATGAATTGAATCATAAATCATGAATTGAATCATGAATCATGAATCATGAATCATGAATCATAAATCATGAATCATGAATCATAAATCATGAATTGAATCATGAATCATGAATCATGAATCGAATCATGAATCATGAATTGAATCATGAATCATGAATTGAATCATGAATCATGAATTGAATCATGAATCATGAATCATGAATTGAATCATGAATTGAATCATGAATCATGAATTGAATCATGAAATAAATCATGAATCATGAATCATGAATCATAAATTGAATCATGAATTGAATCATGAATCATGAATCATGAATTGAATCATGAATCATGAATCATGAATTGAATCATGAATCATGAATCATGAATTGAATCATGAATCATGAATTGAATCATGAATTGAATCATAAATCATGAATCATGAATTGAGTTCATCAATCATGAATCATGAATCATGAATCATAAATTGAATCATGATTCATGAGTCATGAATTGAATCATGAATTGAATCATGAATCATGAATCATGAATTGAATCATGAATCATGAATCATGAAATGAATCATGAATCATGAATTGAATCATGAATCTTGAATCATGAATTGAATCATGAATCATGAATCATGAATTGAATCATGAATCATGAATCATGAATCGAATCATGAATCATGAATCAAGAATCATGAATTGAATCATGAATCATAAATTGAATCATGAATCATGAATTGAATCATGAATCATGAATCATGAATTGAATCATAATTCATGAATCATGAATCATGAATTGAATCATGAATCATGAATCATGAATCATGAATTGAATCATGAATCATGAATTGAATCATGAATCATGAATCATGAATCATGAATTGAATCATGAATCATGAATTGAATCATGAATCATGAATCATTAATTGAATCATGAATTTAATCATAAATCATGAATCATGAATCATGAATTGAATCATGAATCATGAATTGAATCATGAATCATGAATCATGAATTGAATCATGAATCATGAATCATGAATCATGAATCATAAATTGAATCATGAATCATGAATTGAATAATGAATTGAATCATGAATCATGAATCATGAATTGAATCATGAATCATTAATCATGAATTGAATGATGAATCATGAATCGAATCATGAATCATGAATTGAATCACGAATCGAATCATGAATCATGAATCATGAATTGAATCATGAATCATGAATTGAATCATGAATCATGAATCGAATCATGAATCTTGAATCATGAATTGAATCATGAATCATGAATTAAATCATGAATCGAATCATGAATCATGAGTCAAGAATCATGAATCGAATCATGAATCATGAATCATGAATCATGAATTGAATCATGAATCATGAATCATGAATCATGAATTGAATCATGAATCATGAATCATGAATCAAATCATGAATCATGAATCAAGAATCATGAATCATGAATCGAATCATGAATCATGAATTGAATCATGAATTGAATCATGAATCATGAATCATGAATTGAATCATGAATCATGAATCATGAATCATGAATCATGAATTGAATCATGAATCATGAATCATGAATTGAATCAGGATTCGAATCATGAATTGAATCATAAATCATGAATTGAATCATGAATCATGAATCATGAATCATGAATCATAAATCATGAATTGAATCATGAATCATGAATCATGAATCGAATCATGAATCATGAATTGAATCATGAATCATGAATTGAATCATGAATCATGAATTGAATCATGAATCATGAATCATGAATTGAATCATGAATTGAATCATGAATCATGAATTGAATCATGAAATAAATCATGAATCATGAATCATGAATCATAAATTGAATCATGAATTGAATCATGAATCATGAATCATGAATTGAATCATGAATCATGAATCATGAATTGAATCATGAATCATGAATCATGAATTGAATCATGAATCATGAATTGAATCATGAATTGAATCATAAATCATGAATCATGAATCATGAATTGAGTTCATCAATCATGAATCATGAATCATGAATCATAAATTGATCATGATTCATGAGTCATGAATTGAATCATGAATTGAATCATGAATCATGAATCATAGAATTGAATCATGATCATGAATCATGAAATGAATCATGAATCATGAAATTGAATCATGAATTGAATCATGAATCATGAATTGAATTATGAATCATGAATTGAATCATGAATCAATGAATCATGAATTATGAATTGAATCATGAATCATGAATTGAATCATAATTCATGAATCATGAATCATGAATTGAATCATGAATCATGAATCATGAATCATGAATTGAATCATGAATCATGAATTGAATCATGAATCATGAATCATGATTGAATCTTGAATCATGAATTGAATCATGAATCATGATCATTAATTGAATCATGAATTTAATCATAAATCATGAATCATGAATTGAATCAGGATTCGAATCATGAATTGAATCATAAATCATGAATTGAATCATGAATCATGAATCATGAATCATGAATCATAAATCATGAATTGAATCATGAATCATGAATCATGAATCGAATCATGAATCATGAATTGAATCATGAATCATGAATTGAATCATGAATCATGAATTGAATCATGAATCATGAATCATGAATTGAATCATGAATTGAATCATGAATCATGATTGAATCATGAATTAAATAATGAAATCATGAATTGAATCAGGATTCGAATCATGAATTGAATCATAAATCATGAATTGAATCATGAATCATGAATCATGAATCATGAATCATAAATCATGAATTGAATCATGAATCATGAATCATGAATTGAATCATGTATCATGAATTGAATCATGAATCATGAATTGAATCATGAATCATGAATCATGAATCGAATCATGAATCTTGATCAAGAATTGAATCATGAATCATGAATTGAATCATGAATCATGAATTGAATCATGAATTTAATCATAAATCATATTTCATGAATCATGAACTGAATCATGAATTATGAATTGAATCATAAATCATGAATCATGAATTGAATCATGAATCATGAATCATGAATCATGAATCATAAATTTAATCATGAATCATGAATTGAATCATGAATTGAATCATGAATCATGAATTGAATCATAAATCATTAATCATGAATTGAATGATGAATCATGAATCGAATCATGAATCATGAATTGAATCACGAATCGAATCATGAATCATGAATCATGAATTGAATCATGAATCATGAATTGAATCATGAATCATGAATTGAATCATGAATCATGAATCGAATCATGAATCTTGAATCATGAATTGAATCATGAATCATGAATTAAATCATGAATCATGAATCGAATCATGAATCATGAGTCAAGAATCATGAATCGAATCATGAATCATGAATCATGAATCATGAATTGAATCATGAATCATGAATCATAAATCATGAATTGAATCATGAATCATGAATCATGAATCGAATCATGAATCATGAATCAAGAATCATGAATCATGAATCGAATCATGAATCATGAATTGAATCATGAATTGAATCATGAATCATGAATTGAATAATGAATCATGAATCATGAATCATGAATTGAATCATGAATTGAATCATGAATCATGAATTGAATCATGAATCATGAATCATGAATCATGAATTGAATCATGAATCATGAATCATGAATTGAATCAGGATTCGAATCATGAATTGAATCATAAATCATGAATTGAATCATGAATCATGAATCATGAATCATAAATCATGAATTGAAACATGAATCATGAATCATGAATCGAATCATGAATCATGAATTGAATCATGAATCATGAATTGAATCATGAATCATGAATTGAATCATGAATCTTGAATCATGAATTGAATCATGAATCATGAATTGAATCATGAATTAAATCATGAATCATGAATCATGAATCATAAATTGAATCATGAATTGAATCATGAATCATGAATCATGAATTGAATCATGAATCATGAATCATGAATTGAATCATGAATTGAATCATGAATTGAATCATAAATCATGAATCATGAATTGAGTTCATCAATCATGAATCATGAATCATGAATCATAAATTGAATCATGATTCATGAGTCATGAATTGAATCATGAATTGAATCATGAATCATGAATCATGAATTGAATCATGAATCATGAATCATGAATTGAATCATGAATCATGAATTGAATCATGAATCATGAATTGAATCATGAATCATGAATCATGAATCGAATCATGAATCTTGAATCATGAATTGAATCATGAATCATAAATTGAATCATGAATCATGAATCATGAATCATGAATCATGAATTGCATCATGAATCATGAATCATGAATTGAATCATGAATCATGAATTGAATCATGAATCATGAATTATGAATTGAATCATGAATCATGAATCATGAATTGAATCATGAATCATGAATCATGAATCATGAATCATGAAGTGAATCATGAATCATGAATCATGAATCGAATCATGAATCATGAATTGAATCATGAATCATGAATTGAATCATGAATCATGAATCATGAATTTAATCATAAATCATGAATCATGAATCAGAAATCGAATCATGAATCATGAATCATGAATCATGAATTGAATTCATCAATCATGAATCATGAATCATGAATCATAAATTGAATCATGATTCATGAGTCATGAATTAAATCATGAATTGAATCATGAATCATGAATTAAATCATAAATCATGAATCATGAATTGAATCATGAATCATGAATCATGAATTGAATCATGAATCTTGAATCTTGAATTAAATCATGAATCATGAATCATGAATCATGAATCATGAATTGAATCATGAATCATGATTCATGAATCGAATCATGAATCATGAATCATGAATTGAATCATGAATCATGAATCATGAATTGAATCATGAATCATGAATCATGAATTGAATCATGAATCTTGAATCTTGAATTAAATCATGAATCATGAATCATGAATCATGAATCATGAATTGAATCATGAATCATGAATCATGAATCGAATCATGAATCATGAATCAAGAATCATGAATTGAATCATGAATCATGAATTGAATCATGATCATGAATCATGAATCATGAATTGAATCATGATCATGAATCATGAATTATGAATTGAATCATGAATCATGAATCATGAATTGAATCATAATTCATGAATCATGAATCATGAATTGAATCATGAATCATGAATCATGAATTGAATCATGAATCATGAATTGAATCATGAATCATGAATTGAATCATGAAACATGAATCATTAATTGAATCATGAATTTAATCATAAATCATGAATCATGAATCATGAATTGAATCATGAATCATGAACTGAATCATGAATCATGAATCATGAATTGAATCATGAATCATGAATCATGAATCATAAATTGAATCATGAATCATGAATCATGAATTGAATCATGAATTGAATCATGAATCATGAATTGAATCATGAATCATTAATCATGAATTGAATCATAATACATGAATCGAATCATGAATCATGAATTGAATCACGAATCGAATCATGAATCATGAATCATGAATTGAATCATGAATCATGAATTGAATCATGAAACATGAATCGAATCATGAATCTTGAATCATGAATTGAATCATGAATCATGAATTGAATCATGAATCATGAATCGAATCATGAATCATGAAACATGAATTGAATCATGAATCATGAATCATGAATCATGAATTGAATCATGAATCATGAATCATGAATTGAATCATGAATCATGAATCAAGAATCATGAATCGAATCATGAATCATGAATTGAAACATGAATTGAATCATGAATTGAATCATGAATCATGAATTGAATCATGAACCATGAATCATGAATTGAATCATGAATCATGAATCATGAATTGAATCAGGATTCGAATCATGAATTGAATCATGAATCATGAATTGAATCATGAATCATGAATTATGAATCATGAATTGAATCATAAATCATGAATTGAATCATGAATCATGAATCATGAATCATGAATCATAAATCATGAATTGAATCATGAATCATGAATTATGAATCGAATCATGAATCATGAATTGAATCATGAATCATGAATTGAATCATGAATCATGAATTGAATCATGAATCATGAATCATGAATTGAATCATGAATTGAATCATGAATCATGAATTGAATCATGAATTAAATCATGAATCATGAATCATAAATTGAATCATGAATTGAATCATGAATCATGAATCATGAATTGAATCATGAATCATGAATCATGAATTGAATCATGAATCATGAATCATGAATTGAATCATGAATCATGAATTGAATCATGAATTGAATCATAAATCATGAATCATGAATCATGAATTGAATCATGAATTGAATCATAAATCATGAATCATGAATCATGAATTGAATTCATCAATCATGAATCATGAATCATGAATCATAAATTGAATCATGATTCATGAGTCATGAATTGAATCATGAATCATGAATCATGAATCATGAATCATGAATTGAATCATGAATCATGAATCATGAATTGAAACATGAATCATGAATCGAATCATGAATCATGAATTGAATCATGAATCATGAATTAAATCATGAATCATGAATTGAATCATGAATCATGAATCGAATCATGAATCTTGAATCATGAATTGAATCATGAATCATGAATTATGAATTGAATCATGAATCATGAATCATGAATCATGAATTGAATCATGAATCATGAATCATGAATCATGAATCATGAAGTGAATCATGAATCATGAATCATGAATCGAATCATGAATCATGAATCAAAAATCATGAATCAAATCATGAATCATGAATTGAATCATAAATCATGAATCATGAATTTAATCATGAATCATGAATCATGAATCAGAAATCGAATCATGAATCATGAATCATGAATCATGAATCATGAATTGAATCATGAATCATGAATCATAAATCAAATCATGAATCATGAATTGAATCATGAATCATGAATCATGAATCATAAATCAATTCATGAATCATAAATTGAATCAGGATTCGAATCATGAATTGAATCATGAATCATGAATCGGATCATGAATCATGAATTGAATCATGAATCATGAATCATGAATTGAATCATGAATCATGAATCATGAATTGAATCCTGAATTGAATCATGAATCATGAATTGAATCATGAATTAAATCACGAATCATGAATAATAAATTGAATCATGAATTATGAATCATGAAGTGAATCATGAATTGAATCATGAATCATGAATCATGAATTGAATCATGAATCATGAATCATGAATTGAATCATGAATCATGAATCATGAAATGATACATGAATCATGAATCATGAATTGAATCATGAATCATGAATTGAGTCATGAATCATGAATCGAATAATGAATCATGAAACATGAATTGAATCATGAATCATAAATTGAGTCATGAATCATGAATTGAATCATTAATCATGAATCATGAATCGAATCATGAATCATGAAACATGAATTGAATCATGGATCATGAATCATGAATCATGAATTGAATCATGAATCTTGAATCATGAATTGAATCATAAATCATGAATCATGAATCGAATCATGAATCATGAATCATGAATTGAATGATGAATCATGAATCGAATCATGAATCATGAATTGAATCACGAATCGAATCATGAATCATGAATCATGAATTGAATCATGAATCATGAATTGAATCATGAATCATGAATTGAATCATGAATCATGAATCGGATCATGAATCATGAATTGAATCATGAATCATGAATCATGAATTGAATCATGAATCATGAATCATGAATTGAATCCTGAATTGAATCATGAATCATGAATTGAATCATGAATTAAATCACGAATCATGAATAATAAATTGAATCATGAATTATGAATCATGAAGTGAATCATGAATTGAATCATGAATCATGAATCATGAATTGAATCATGAATCATGAATCATGAATTGAATCATGAATCATGAATCATGAAATGATACATGAATCATGAATCATGAATTGAATCATGAATCATGAATTGAGTCATGAATCATGAATCGAATAATGAATCATGAAACATGAATTGAATCATGAATCATAAATTGAGTCATGAATCATGAATTGAATCATTAATCATGAATCATGAATCGAATCATGAATCATGAAACATGAATTGAATCATGGATCATGAATCATGAATCATGAATTGAATCATGAATCTTGAATCATGAATTGAATCATAAATCATGAATCATGAATCGAATCATGAATCATGAATCATGAATTGAATGATGAATCATGAATCGAATCATGAATCATGAATTGAATCACGAATCGAATCATGAATCATGAATCATGAATTGAATCATGAATCATGAATTGAATCATGAATCATGAATTGAATCATGAATCATGAATCGAATCATGAATCTTGAATCATGAATTGAATCATGAATCATGAATTAAATCATGAATCATGAATCGAATCATGAATCATGAGTCAAGAATCATGAATCGAATCATGAATCATGAATCATGAATCATGAATTGAATCATGAATCATGAATCATGAATCGAATCATGAATCATGAATCAAGAATCATGAATCATGAATCGAATCATGAATCATGAATTGAATCATGAATTGAATCATGAATCATGAATTGAATCATGAATCATGAATCATGAATTGAATCATGAATCATGAATCATGAATCATGAATTGAATCATGAATCATGAATCATGAATTGAATCAGGATTCGAATCATGAATTGAATCATAAATCATGAATTGAATCATGAATCATGAATCATGAATCGAATCATGAATCATGAATTGAATCATGAATCATGAATTGAATCATGAATCATGAATTGAATCATGAATCATGAATCATGAATTGAATCATGAATTGAATCATGAATCATGAATTGAATCATGAATTAAATCATGAATCATGAATCATAAATTGAATCATGAATTGAATCATGAATCATGAATCATGAATTGAATCATGAATCATGAATCATGAATTGAATCATGAATCATGAATCATGAATTAAATCATGAATCATGAATTGAATCATGAATTGAATCATAAATCATGAATCATGAATTGAGTTCATCAATCATGAATCATGAATCATGAATCATAAATTGAATCATGATTCATGAGTCATGAATTGAATCATGAATTGAATCATGAATCATGAATCATGAATTGAATCATGAATCATGAATCATGAATTGAATCATGAATCATGAATTGAATCATGAATCATGAATTGAATCATGAATCATGAATTGAATCATGAATCATGAATCATGAATCGAATCATGAATCTTGAATCATGAATTGAATCATGAATCATAAATTGAATCATGAATCATGAATCATGAATCATGAATCATGAATTGCATCATGAATCATGAATCATGAATTGAATCATGAATCATGAATTGAATCATGAATCATGAATTATGAATTGAATCATGAATCATGAATCATGAATTGAATCATGAATCATGAATCATGAATCATGAATCATGAAGTGAATCATGAATCATGAATCATGAATCGAATCATGAATCATGAATTGAATCATGAATCATGCATTGAATCATGAATCATGAATCATGAATTTAATCATAAATCATGAATCATGAATCAGAAATCGAATCATGAATCATGAATCATGAATCATGAATTGAATTCATCAATCATGAATCATGAATCATGAATCATAAATTGAATCATGATTCATGAGTCATGAATTAAATCATGAATTGAATCATGAATCATGAATTAAATCATAAATCATGAATCATGAATTGAATCATGAATCATGAATCATGAATTGAATCATGAATCTTGAATCTTGAATCGAATCATGAATCATGAATCATGAATTGAATCATGAATCATGAATCATGAATTGAATCATGAATCATGAATCATGATTTGAATCATGAATCTTGAATCTTGAATTAAATCATGAATCATGAATCATGAATCATGAATCATGAATTGAATCATGAATCATGAATCATGAATCGAATCATGAATCATGAATCAAGAATCATGAATTGAATCATGAATCATGAATTGAATCATGATCATGAATCATGAATCATGAATTGAATCATGATCATGAATCATGAATTATGAATTGAATCATGAATCATGAATCATGAATTGAATCATAATTCATGAATCATGAATCATGAATCATGAATTGAATCATGAATCATGAATTGAATCATGAATCATGAATTGAATCATGAATCATGAATCATTAATTGAATCATGAATTTAATCATAAATCATGAATCATGAATCATGAATTGAATCATGAATCATGAACTGAATCATGAATCATGAATCATGAATTGAATCATGAATCATGAATCATGAATCATGAATCATAAATTGAATCATGAATCATGAATCATGAATTGAATCATGAATTGAATCATGAATCATGAATCATGAATTGAATCATGAATCATTAATCATGAATTGAATCATAATACATGAATCGAATCATGAATCATGAATTGAATCACGAATCGAATCATGAATCATGAATCATGAATTGAATCATGAATCATGAATTGAATCATGAATCATGAATCGAATCATGAATCTTGAATCATGAATTGAATCATGAATCATGAATTGAATCATGAATCATGAATCGAATCATGAATCATGAATTGAATCATGAATCATGAATCATGAATCATGAATTGAATCATGAATCATGAATCATGAATCATGAATTGAATCATGAATCATGAATCATGAATCGAATCATGAATCATGAATCAAGAATCATGAATCGAATCATGAATCATGAATTGAATCATGAATTGAATCATGAATCATGAATTGAATCATGAACCATGAATCATGAATTGAATCATGAATCATGAATCATGAATTGAATCAGGATTCGAATCATAAATTGAATCATGAATCATGAATTGAATCATGAATCATGAATTATGAATCATGAATTGAATCATAAATCATGAATTGAATCATGAATCATGAATCATGAATCATGAATCATAAATCATGAATTGAATCATGAATCATGAATCATGAATCATGAATCATAAATCATGAATTGAATCATGAATCATGAATTATGAATCGAATCATGAATCATGAATTGAATCATGAATCATGAATTGAATCATGAATCATGAATTGAATCATGAATCATGAATCATGAATTGAATCATGAATTGAATCATGAATCATGAATTGAATCATGAATTAAATCAGGAATCATGAATCATAAATTGAATCATGAATTGAATCATGAATCATGAATCATGAATTGAATCATGAATCATGAATCATGAATTGAATCATGAATCATGAATCATGAATTGAATCATGAATCATGAATTGAATCATGAATTGAATCATAAATCATGAATCATGAATCATGAATTGAATCATGAATTGAATCATAAATCATGAATCATGAATCATGAATTGAATTCATCAATCATGAATCATGAATCATGAATCATAAATTGAATCATGATTCATGAGTCATGAATTGAATCATGAATCATGAATCATGAATCATGAATCATGAATTGAATCATGAATCATGAATCATGAATTGAAACATGAATCATGAATCGAATCATGAATCATGAATTGAATCATGAATCATGAATTAAATCATGAATCATGAATTGAATCATGAATCATGAATCGAATCATGAATCTTGAATCATGAATTGAATCATGAATCATGAATTATGAATTGAATCATGAATCATGAATCATGAATTGAATCATGAATCATGAATCATGAATCATGAATCATGAATCATGAAGTGAATCATGAATCATGAATCATGAATCGAATCATTTATCTGCACCAACTGATCTACTGTGTACCGACCCGGCTTGTCAATTAACCCTTCTCCTGCTGAATCCCTGGCTTATCTGCATCAACTGATCTACTGTGTACCGACCCGGCTTGTCAATTAACCCTTCTCCTGCTGAATCCCTGGCTTATCTGCAGCAACTGATCTACTGTGTACCGACCCGGCTTGTCAATTAACCCTTCTCCTGCTGAATCCCTGGCTTATCTGCAGCAACTGATCTACTGTGTACCGACCCGGCTTGTCAGTTAACCCTTCTCCTGCTGAATCCCTGGCTTAACTACATCAACTGCATATAAAACATTATTTTATATGCCATTATTTTGTTTTTCCTGATTGTACATTTACAAGTTTCTACTTTTTTACCTGTTATTATTCTACTATTTATATGCCTTTATCTTGTTTTTCCTGATTTTATATTTACCAGCAACTAGTTTTACCTGTTATTATTCTTGCCTATTTCCATTGTCCTTATTACCTCTCCTTCTATTATTCTTTGCCTTCCACGCCCTAATTGGTTATTGTCCTCCATCTTGCTATTGTCTCCCTGCTTATTCTTACCTGTTATCCGCTGTCCTTATTATCTTACTGTTCTGCTATCATTCTTACCTGTCTTCATTGTCCTTATTATCTCACTGTACTGTTGTTCCATGCCCTCCACGCCCTAATTCGTTATTATCTTACACCTTTTCATTGTCTTCCTGCCTTTGTTCTTACCTGTTTTTCACTGTCCCCACTATCTCACTGTTTTGTTACTCTCTCTCCCTACTATGCCTCCCCGCTCTCACTCCATACCCATACTCTCCCCCCGCCCTACCTCTCCCGTTCCTCCCCGCCATCCCCCGCGCGCTGCTCATCTTGCTAACCTCATCCCCATTTCCCCCCTCTCCTCTCCCCCTTTCTTCTGTGCCCTCTGGAATGCCAGATCCGTCTGCAACAAGCTGACTGCTATCCACGACCTCTTTCTATCCAACTCCTTTAACCTTCTTGCCGTTACTGAAACCTGGCTCTCCGATTCTGATACTACTTCCCCCGCTGCCCTCTCCTATGGTGGCCTCTCCTTCACCCACTCCGCCAGGCCTGGTGCCCGCCCTGGCGGTGGAGTTGGCCTCCTCCTCTCCTCCACCTGTACTTTTCGTGTCATTCCCCCTGAACCCTCCCTCTCCTTCTCCTCTTTTGAAGCTCACTCCATCCGCCTCTTCTACCCCATCCATCTCCGCGTCACTGTCATCTACCGCCCCCCTGGCCCCACCTCCCTCTTCCTTGACAACTTTGCTAGCTGGCTTCCTCACTACCTCTCCTCCGATCTCCCCTCGATCATTCTCGGCGACTTTAATATCCCCATCGACAACCCCACCTACCCTGCTTCCAGCAAACTGCTCACCCTCTCTTCCTCCCTTGGTCTCACCCAATGGACCTCCTCCTCTACCCACTGCCTTGGTCACTCCCTTGATCTTGTCTTCTCCTACCTATGTAATCTCTCCGACTTCTCCATCTCTCCCTTTCCTCTATCCGACCACCATCTCCTCTCCTTCTCTCTCTCCTCTTCTCCTGCTCCCCTCCCCCTGCCCAAACCTACTCTGTCCATACGCAACCTCGATGCTCTTGACCCTGCCTTTCTGTCCTCCTCTCTCGATACCCTCCTTTCTCCCCTTTCCTCCCAGGCCTGCCCCAACCAGGCGGTCTCCCTCTACAATCACACCCTCACCTCCGCTCTGGACGCGGTCGCCCCTGCCCACTCCGTCCACCCCCGCTGCTCCAAACCCCAACCCTGGCACTCCAAATTTACCCGCTTCCTCCAAAAATGCTCCCGTTCCGCCGAACGTCACTGGAGAAAATCCCGCTCCCTGGCTGACTTCCTCCACTTTAAATTCATCCTTTCATCCTACAGCTCTGCCCTCTCACTCGCTAAACAATCTTTCTTTAAATCCCTCATCTCTTCCCAGTCCTCTAACCCCCGCCGCCTCTTTGCCACCTTCAGCACTCTCCTGGCCCCCTCCCCTCCCCCCACCCCCTCCTCCCTGACTGCCTCTGATTTCGCCTCCTTCTTCTCCTCTAAAATCGAGGCCATCCGACTTGAAATCTCCTCCTCCACTCTCTCTTCCACCCCTCCCACTCTTCTGTCCTCCCCCCCCAACCACCTTCCCCTCCACTCCTTCCGTCCCACCACCGGCGAGGAAGTCCACTCTCTCATTTTATCCTCCCCCCCACTACCTGCCCCCTGGATCCCATCCCCTCCCACCTTCTTCGCTCCCTTTCCCCCACCACCTGCTCCCACCTCGCTCACCTCTTTAATCTCTCCCTCTCCACTGGCATCTTCCCCTCCTCCTTCAAACATGCTCTCGTATCCCCCATTCTTAAGAAACCTAATCTCGACCCCACTTCTCTCTCGAAATATCGCCCCATATCTCTTCTCCCTTTTGCCTCCAAAATTCTTGAGAGGCTCGTCTGCAGCCGTCTCACCTCCTACCTTTCTGAATACTCCCTCCTTGATCCTCTCCAGTCTGGTTTCCGCCCCCTCCACTCCACTGAAACTGCCCTGGCTAAAGTCACCAATGACCTCCTCTCTGCAAAAGCCAGGGGCCACTTCTCCCTTCTCATCCTCCTTGACCTCTCTGCAGCCTTTGACACCATTGACCACCCCCTCCTCCTTCACACCCTCCAGTCTTTCGGCCTCTCCGGCCCAGTCCTGTCCTGGTTCACCTCTTACCTTACTCACCGTTCCTTCTCTGTCACCACCTCTGGGTCTCTCTCCCCCCCATCCACCCTTCCAGTCGGGGTCCCTCAGGGCTCTGTTCTGGGACCCTTACTCTTCTCTCTATACACCTCCTCCCTGGGTGAACTCATCAGCTCCTTCGGCTTCAGCTACCACCTTTACGCTGACGACACTCAACTATACCTCTCCTCTCCTGATCTCTCTCCCTCCCTCCTCTCTAGGGTGTCCGCCTGCCTCTCTGCCATCTCCTCCTGGATGTCCTCTCGATTCCTCAAACTTAACCTTGCCAAAACTGAGCTCATAGTTTTTCCTCCCTCTCATACCCCATCCCCTTCTGACCTCTCCATCACTGTCGACAACACCTCTATCTCCCCTGTCCCCCAACTTCGCTGCCTTGGTGTCATCCTCGACTCCTCTCTCTCCTTTGGCCCCCACATCCTCTCTCTTGCTAAATCCTGCCGCTTCCAGCTGCGCAACATCGCTCGCATCCGGCCCTTCCTCTCCCAAGATGCCACCAAATGCCTTATCCACTCTCTGATCATCTCCCGCCTGGACTACTGTAACCTCCTCCTCACTGGCCTCCCCCACTCTCATCTCGATCCCCTTCGATCCGTCCTTAACGCTGCAGCTAGGCTTATTTTCCTCTCTCGCCGCTCCTCTTTTGTCTCCCCCCTCTACCTAGCCCTTCACTGGCTCCCATTCCCCTTCAGAATCCTCTTTAAGCTCCTCACACTCACCTACAAGGCCCTCGCCAACTCCACTGCACCCTACATCTCCACCCTCCTCTCTATTCATGCTCCATCCCGCCCTCTCCGTTCTGCCTCTGACCGTCGCCTCTCTTACCCCCTTATAACCTCCTCCCACGCGCGTATCCAAGACTTCGCCCGCGCTGCCCCCCTCCACTGGAACAAGCTCCCTCCCTCCATCAGAACTTCCCCTAATCTGTCCAGCTTCAAACGGGCCCTAAAAACCCACCTTTTTCTTAAAGCCTTTCTGTCTCCCACTTAACTTCCTACCTTATCTTCTGCCTCTGTCCCCCTACTCTCCCTCTCTCCCCTGCGTCTCTCTGTCTGTCCACCCCTCCCCTTAGATTGTACGCTCCTCTGAGCAGGGCCATCTCTCCTCCTGTTTCCACCACTTCTAACTCTGCTCTCCAGCTACTTAGCCCTCCTCCTCAAAGGTCCTCCACCCCACATCCACTTTCGCTCCCTCCTCCCCCCTGGGGGTCTCCCTGTCTTCCGCGCCCCCCTTCTTGGGCCCCGTCGTTTTCGGATCCTCCCTCCCCCTTCCCCGCCCTCTCTAGCTGTGCATTGAGCGTACTGAGTTGCTGTGTTTACTGTACTGTGCTGTCTCCCATTGTATTGTGATTTTGTTTGTCTCTGTACGGCGCTGCGGATGCCTTGTAGCGCCTTATAAATAAATATTAATAATAATAATAATAATGAATCATGAATCAAAAATCATGAATCAAATCATGAATCATGAATTGAATCATAAATCATGAATCATGAATTTAATCATGAATCATGAATCATGAATCAGAAATCGAATCATGAATCATGAATCATGAATCATGAATCATGAATCATGAATTGAATCATGAATCATGAATCATAAATCAAATCATGAATCATGAATTGAATCATGAATCATGAATCATGAATCATAAATCAATTCATGAATCATAAATTGAATCAGGATTCGAATCATGAATTGAATCATGAATCATGAATCGGATCATGAATCATGAATTGAATCATGAATCATGAATCATGAATTGAATCATGAATCATGAATCATGAATTGAATCCTGAATTGAATCATGAATCATGAATTGAATCATGAATTAAATCACGAATCATGAATAATAAATTGAATCATGAATTATGAATCATGAAGTGAATCATGAATTGAATCATGAATCATGAATCATGAATTGAATCATGAATCATGAATCATGAATTGAATCATGAATCATGAATCATGAAATGATACATGAATCATGAATCATGAATTGAATCATGAATCATGAATTGAGTCATGAATCATGAATCATGAATCGAATAATGAATCATGAAACATGAATTGAATCATGAATCATAAATTGAGTCATGAATCATGAATTGAATCATTAATCATGAATCATGAATCGAATCATGAATCATGAAACATGAATTGAATCATGGATCATGAATCATGAATCATGAATTGAATCATGAATCATGAATCATGAATTGAATCATAAATCATGAATCATGAATCGAATCATGAATCATGAATCATGAATTGAATCATGAATCATGAATCATGAATTGAATCATGAATCATGAATCATGAATCATGAATCATGAATCATGAATTGAATCATGAATCATGAATTGAATCAAAAATCATGAATTATGAATCATGAATTGAATCATGAATCATGAATCGAATCATGAATCATGAATTGAATCATGAATCGAAACATGAATCATGAATCATGAATTGAATCATGAATCATGAATCGAATCATGAATCTTAAATCATGAATTGAATCATGAATTATAAATTAAATCATGAATCATGAATCATGAATTGAATCATGAATTGAATCATGAATCATGAATCATGAATCATGAATTGAATCATAATTCATGAATCATGAATCATGAATCATGAATTGAATCATAATTCATGAATCATGAATCATGAATCATGAATCATGAATTGAATCATGAATCATGAATCATGAAATTAATCATGAATCATGAATTGAATCATGAATCATGAATCATGAAATTAATCATGAATCATGAATTGAATCATGAATCATGAATCATGAATCATGAATCATAAATTGAATCATGAATCATGAATCATGAATTGAATCATGAATTGAATCATGAATCATGAATCATGAATTGAATCATGAATCATTAATTATAAATTGAATCATGAATCATGAATTGAATCATGAATCATGAATTGAATCACGAATCAAATCATGAATCATTAATCATAAATTGAATCATGAATCATGAATTGAATCATGAATCATGAATTGAATCACGAATCGAATCATGAATCATGAATCATGAATTGAATCATGAATCATGAATTGAATCATGAATCATGAATCGAATCATGAATCTTGAATCATGAATTGAATCATGAATCATGAATTAAATCATGAATCCTGAATCATGAATCATGAATCGAATCATGAATCATGAGTCAAGAATCATGAATCGAATCATGAATCATGAATCATGAATTATGAATTGAATCATGAATCATGAATCATGAATCATGAATCATGAATTGAATCATGAATCATGAATCATGAATCGAATCATGAATCATGAATCAAGAATCAAGAATCGAATCATGAATCATGAATTGAATCATGAATTGAATCATGAATCATGAATTGAATCATGAATCATGAATTGAATCATGAATTATGAATCATGAATCATGAATCATGAATTGAATCATGAATCATGAATTGAATCAGGATTCGAATCATGAATTGAATCATGAATCATGAATTGAATCATGAATCATAAATCATGAATTGAATCATGAATCATGAATCATGAATCGAATCATGAATCATGAATTGAATCATGAATCATGAATTGAATCATAAATCATGAATTGAATCATGAATCATGAATTGAATCATGAATTGAATCATGAATTGAATCATGAATCATGAATCATGAATTGAATCATGAATCATGTATCATGAATTGAATCATGAATCATGAATTGAATCATGAATTAAATCATAAATTATGAATCATGAATCATGAATTGAATTCATCAATCATGAATCATGAATCATGAATCATAAATTGAATCATGATTCATGAGTCATGAATTGAATCATGAATTGAATCATGAATCATGAATTAAATCATAAATCATGAATCATGAATTGAATCATGAATCTTGAATCATGAATTGAATCATGAATCATGAATCATGAATCATGAATTGAATCATGAATCATGAATCATGAATTGAATCATGAATCTTGAATCATGAATTGAATCATGAATCATGAATCATGAATCATGAATCATGAATTGAATCATGAATCATGAATCATGAATTGAATCATGAATCATGAATCAAGAATCATGAATTGAATCATGAATCATGAATTGAATCATGAATCATGAATCATGAATTATGAATTGAATCATGAATCATGAATCATGAATTGAATCATGAATCATGAATTGAATCATAAATCATGAATTGAATCATGAATCATGAATTGAATCATGAATTGAATCATGAATTGAATCATGAATCATGAATCATGAATTGAATCATGAATCATGTATCATGAATTGAATCATGAATCATGAATTGAATCATGAATTAAATCATAAATTATGAATCATGAATCATGAATTGAATTCATCAATCATGAATCATGAATCATGAATCATAAATTGAATCATGATTCATGAGTCATGAATTGAATCATGAATTGAATCATGAATCATGAATTAAATCATAAATCATGAATCATGAATTGAATCATGAATCTTGAATCATGAATTGAATCATGAATCATGAATCATGAATCATGAATTGAATCATGAATCATGAATCATGAATTGAATCATGAATCTTGAATCATGAATTGAATCATGAATCATGAATCATGAATCATGAATCATGAATTGAATCATGAATCATGAATCATGAATTGAATCATGAATCATGAATCAAGAATCATGAATTGAATCATGAATCATGAATTGAATCATGAATCATGAATCATGAATTATGAATTGAATCATGAATCATGAATCATGAATTGAATCATAATTCATGAATCATGAATCATGAATTGAATCATGAATCATGAATCATGAATTGAATCATGAATCATGAATTGAATCATGAATCATGAATTGAATCATGAATCATGAATCATTAATTGAATCATGAATTTAATCATGAATCATGAATCATGAATCATGAATTGAATCATGAATCATGAATTGAATCATAAATCATGAATCATGAATTGAATCATGAATCATGAATCATTAATTGAATCATGAATTTAATCATAAATCATGAATCATGAATCATGAATTGAATCATGAATTGAATCATGAATCATGAATTAAATCATAAATCATGAATCATGAATTGAATCATGAATCATGAATCGAATCATGAATCATGAATTGAATCATGAATCATGAATTGAATCATGAATCATGAATCATGAATTGAATCATGAATCATGAATCATGAATTGAATCTTGAATCATGAATTGAATCATGAATCATGAATCAAGAATCATGAATTGAATCATGAATCATGAATTGAATCATGAATCATGAATCATGAATTATGAATTGAATCATGAATCATGAATCATGAATTGAATCATAATTCATGAATCATGAATCATGAATTGAATCATGAATCATGAATCATGAATTGAATCATGAATCATGAATTGAATCATGAATCATGAATCATGAATTGAATCATGAATCATGAATCATTAATTGAATCATGAATTTAATCATAAATCATGAATCATGAATCATGAATTGAATCATGAATCATGAATTGAATCATGAATCATGAATCATTAATTGAATCATGAATTTAATCATAAATCATGAATCATGAATCATGAATTGAATCATGAATCATGAATTGAATCATGAATCATGAATCATGAATTGAATCATGAATCATGAATCATGAATCATGAATTGAATCATGAATCATGAATCATGAATCGAATCATGAATCATGAATCAAGAATCATGAATCGAATAATGAATCATGAATTGAATCATGAATTGAATCATGAATTGAATCATGAATCATGAATTGAATCATGAACCATGAATCATGAATTGAATCATGAATCATGAATCATGAATTGAATCAGGATTCGAATCATGAATTGAATCATGAATCATGAATTGAATCATGAATCATGAATTATGAATCATGAATTGAATCATAAATCATGAATTGAATCATGAATCATGAATCATGAATCATGAATCATAAATCATGAATTGAATCATGAATCATGAATTATGAATCGAATCATGAATCATGAATTGAATCATGAATCATGAATTGAATCATGAATCATGAATTGAATCATGAATCATGAATCATGAATCATGAATTGAATCATGAATTGAATCATGAATCATGAATTGAATCATGAATTAAATCAGGAATCATGAATCATAAATTGAATCATGAATTGAATCATGAATCATGAATCATGAATTGAATCATGAATCATGAATCATGAATTGAATCATGAATCATGAATCATGAATTGAATCATGAATCATGAATTGAATCATGAATTGAATCATAAATCATGAATAATGAATCATGAATTGAATCATAAATCATGAATCATGAATCATGAATTGAATTCATCAATCATGAATCATGAATCATGAATCATAAATTGAATCATGATTCATGAGTCATGAATTGAATCATGAATCATGAATCATGAATCATGAATCATGAATTGAATCATGAATCATGAATCATGAATTGAAACATGAATCATGAATCGAATCATGAATCATGAATTGAATCATGAATCATGAATTAAATCATGAATCATGAATTGAATCATGAATCATGAATCGAATCATGAATCTTGAATCATGAATTGAATCATGAATCATGAATTATGAATTGAATCATGAATCATGAATCATGAATCATGAATTGAATCATGAATCATGAATCATGAATCATGAATCATGAATCATGAAGTGAATCATGAATCATGAATCATGAATCGAATCATTTATCTGCACCAACTGATCTACTGTGTACCGACCCGGCTTGTCAATTAACCCTTCTCCTGCTGAATCCCTGGCTTATCTGCATCAACTGATCTACTGTGTACCGACCCGGCTTGTCAATTAACCCTTCTCCTGCTGAATCCCTGGCTTATCTGCAGCAACTGATCTACTGTGTACCGACCCGGCTTGTCAATTAACCCTTCTCCTGCTGAATCCCTGGCTTATCTGCAGCAACTGATCTACTGTGTACCGACCCGGCTTGTCAGTTAACCCTTCTCCTGCTGAATCCCTGGCTTAACTACATCAACTGCATATAAAACATTATTTTATATGCCATTATTTTGTTTTTCCTGATTGTACATTTACAAGTTTCTACTTTTTTACCTGTTATTATTCTACTATTTATATGCCTTTATCTTGTTTTTCCTGATTTTATATTTACCAGCAACTAGTTTTACCTGTTATTATTCTTGCCTATTTCCATTGTCCTTATTACCTCTCCTTCTATTATTCTTTGCCTTCCACGCCCTAATTGGTTATTGTCCTCCATCTTGCTATTGTCTCCCTGCTTATTCTTACCTGTTATCCGCTGTCCTTATTATCTTACTGTTCTGCTATCATTCTTACCTGTCTTCATTGTCCTTATTATCTCACTGTACTGTTGTTCCATGCCCTCCACGCCCTAATTCGTTATTATCTTACACCTTTTCATTGTCTTCCTGCCTTTGTTCTTACCTGTTTTTCACTGTCCCCACTATCTCACTGTTCTGTTACTCTCTCTCCCTACTATGCCTCCCCGCTCTCACTCCATACCCATACTCTCCCCCCGCCCTACCTCTCCCGTTCCTCCCCGCCATCCCCCGCGCGCTGCTCATCTTGCTAACCTCATCCCCATTTCCCCCCTCTCCTCTCCCCCTTTCTTCTGTGCCCTCTGGAATGCCAGATCCGTCTGCAACAAGCTGACTGCTATCCACGACCTCTTTCTATCCAACTCCTTTAACCTTCTTGCCGTTACTGAAACCTGGCTCTCCGATTCTGATACTACTTCCCCCGCTGCCCTCTCCTATGGTGGCCTCTCCTTCACCCACTCCGCCAGGCCTGGTGCCCGCCCTGGCGGTGGAGTTGGCCTCCTCCTCTCCTCCACCTGTACTTTTCGTGTCATTCCCCCTGAACCCTCCCTCTCCTTCTCCTCTTTTGAAGCTCACTCCATCCGCCTCTTCTACCCCATCCATCTCCGCGTCACTGTCATCTACCGCCCCCCTGGCCCCACCTCCCTCTTCCTTGACAACTTTGCTAGCTGGCTTCCTCACTACCTCTCCTCCGATCTCCCCTCGATCATTCTCGGCGACTTTAATATCCCCATCGACAACCCCACCTACCCTGCTTCCAGCAAACTGCTCACCCTCTCTTCCTCCCTTGGTCTCACCCAATGGACCTCCTCCTCTACCCACTGCCTTGGTCACTCCCTTGATCTTGTCTTCTCCTACCTATGTAATCTCTCCGACTTCTCCATCTCTCCCTTTCCTCTATCCGACCACCATCTCCTCTCCTTCTCTCTCTCCTCTTCTCCTTGCTCCCCTCCCCCTGCCCAAACCTACTCTGTCCATACGCAACCTCGATGCTCTTGACCCTGCCTTTCTGTCCTCCTCTCTCGATACCCTCCTTTCTCCCCTTTCCTCCCAGGCCTGCCCCAACCAGGCGGTCTCCCTCTACAATCACACCCTCACCTCCGCTCTGGACGCGGTCGCCCTGCCCACTCCGTCCACCCCCGCTGCTCCAAACCCCAACCCTGGCACTCCAAATTTACCCGCTTCCTCCAAAAATGCTCCCGTTCCGCCGAACGTCACTGGAGAAAATCCCGCTCCCTGGCTGACTTCCTCCACTTTAAATTCATCCTTTCATCCTACAGCTCTGCCCTCTCACTCGCTAAACAATCTTTCTTTTAAATCCCTCATCTCTTCCCAGTCCTCTAACCCCCGCCGCCTCTTTGCCACCTTCAGCACTCTCCCTGGCCCCCTCCCCTCCCCCCACCCCCTCCTCCCTGACTGCCTCTGATTTCGCCTCCTTCTTCTCCTCTAAAATCGAGGCCATCCGACTTGAAATCTCCTCCTCCACTCTCTCTTCCACCCCTCCCACTCTTCTGTCCTCCCCCCCAACCACCTTCCCTCCACTCCTTCCGTCCCACCACCGGCGAGGAAGTCCACTCTCTCATTTTATCCTCCCCCCCCCACTACCTGCCCCCTGGATCCCATCCCCTCCCACCTTCTTCGCTCCCTTTCCCCCACCACCTGCTCCCACCTCGCTCACCTCTTTAATCTCTCCCTCTCCACTGGCATCTTCCCCTCCTCCTTCAAACATGCTCTCGTATCCCCCATTCTTAAGAAACCTAATCTCGACCCCACTTCTCTCTCGAACTATCGCCCCATATCTCTTCTCCCTTTTGCCTCCAAAATTCTTGAGAGGCTCGTCTGCAGCCGTCTCACCTCCTACCTTTCTGAATACTCCCTCCTTGATCCTCTCCAGTCTGGTTTCCGCCCCCTCCACTCCACTGAAACTGCCCTGGCTAAAGTCACCAATGACCTCCTCTCTGCAAAAGCCAGGGGCCACTTCTCCCTTCTCATCCTCCTTGACCTCTCTGCAGCCTTTGACACCATTGAACCACCCCCTCCTCCTTCACACCCTCCAGTCTTTCGGCCTCTCCGGCCCAGTCCTGTCCTGGTTCACCTCTTACCTTACTCACCGTTCCTTCTCTGTCACCACCTCTGGGTCTCTCTCCCCCCCATCCACCCTTCCAGTCGGGTCCCTCAGGGCTCTGTTCTGGGACCCTTACTCTTCTCTCTATACACCTCCTCCCTGGGTGAACTCATCAGCTCCTTCGGCTTCAGCTACCACCTTTACGCTGACGACACTCAACTATACCTCTCCTCTCCTGATCTCTCTCCCTCCCTCCTCTCTAGGGTGTCCGCCTGCCTCTCTGCCATCTCCTCCTGGATGTCCTCTCGATTCCTCAAACTTAACCTTGCCAAAACTGAGCTCATAGTTTTTCCTCCTCTCATACCCCATCCCCTTCTGACCTCTCCATCACTGTCGACAACACCTCTATCTCCCCTGTCCCCCAACTTCGCTGCCTTGGTGTCATCCTCGACTCCTCTCTCTCCTTTGGCCCCACATCCTCTCTCTTGCTAAATCCTGCCGCTTCCAGCTGCGCAACATCGCTCGCATCCGGCCCTTCCTCTCCCAAGATGCCACCAAATGCCTTATCCACTCTCTGATCATCTCCCGCCTGGACTACTGTAACCTCCTCCTCACTGGCCTCCCCCACTCTCATCTCGATCCCCTTCGATCCGTCCTTAACGCTGCAGCTAGGCTTATTTTCCTCTCTCGCCGCTCCTCTTTTGTCTCCCCCCTCTACCTAGCCCTTCACTGGCTCCCATTCCCTTCAGAATCCTCTTTAAGCTCCTCACACTCACCTACAAGGCCCTCGCCAACTCCACTGCACCCTACATCTCCACCCTCCTCTCTATTCATGCTCCATCCCGCCCTCTCCGTTCTGCCTCTGACCGTCGCCTCTCTTACCCCCTTATAACCTCCTCCACGCGCGTATCCAAGACTTCGCCCGCGCTGCCCCCCTCCACTGGAACAAGCTCCCTCCCTCCATCAGAACTTCCCCTAATCTGTCCAGCTTCAAACGGGCCCTAAAAACCCACCTTTTTCTTAAAGCCTTTCTGTCTCCCACTTAACTTCCTACCTTATCTTCTGCCTCTGTCCCCCTACTCTCCCTCTCTCCCCTGCGTCTCTCTGTCTGTCCACCCCTCCCCTTAGATTGTACGCTCCTCTGAGCAGGGCCATCTCTCCTCCTGTTTCCACCACTTCTAACTCTGCTCTCCAGCTACTTAGCCCTCCTCCTCAAAGGTCCTCCACCCCACATCCACTTTCGCTCCCTCCTCCCCCCTGGGGGTCTCCCTGTCTTCCGCGCCCCCCTTCTTGGGCCCCGTCGTTTTCGGATCCTCCCTCCCCCTTCCCCGCCCTCTCTAGCTGTGCATTGAGCGTACTGAGTTGCTGTGTTTACTGTACTGTGCTGTCTCCCATTGTATTGTGATTTTGTTTGTCTCTGTACGGCGCTGCGGATGCCTTGTAGCGCCTTATAAATAAATATTAATAATAATAATAATAATGAATCATGAATCAAAAATCATGAATCAAATCATGAATCATGAATTGAATCATAAATCATGAATCATGAATTTAATCATGAATCATGAATCATGAATCAGAAATCGAATCATGAATCATGAATCATGAATCATGAATCATGAATCATGAATTGAATCATGAATCATGAATCATAAATCAAATCATGAATCATGAATTGAATCATGAATCATGAATCATGAATCATAAATCAATTCATGAATCATAAATTGAATCAGGATTCGAATCATGAATTGAATCATGAATCATGAATCGGATCATGAATCATGAATTGAATCATGAATCATGAATCATGAATTGAATCATGAATCATGAATCATGAATTGAATCCTGAATTGAATCATGAATCATGAATTGAATCATGAATTAAATCACGAATCATGAATAATAAATTGAATCATGAATTATGAATCATGAAGTGAATCATGAATTGAATCATGAATCATGAATCATGAATTGAATCATGAATCATGAATCATGAATTGAATCATGAATCATGAATCATGAAATGATACATGAATCATGAATCATGAATTGAATCATGAATCATGAATTGAGTCATGAATCATGAATCATGAATCGAATAATGAATCATGAAACATGAATTGAATCATGAATCATAAATTGAGTCATGAATCATGAATTGAATCATTAATCATGAATCATGAATCGAATCATGAATCATGAAACATGAATTGAATCATGGATCATGAATCATGAATCATGAATTGAATCATGAATCATGAATCATGAATTGAATCATAAATCATGAATCATGAATCGAATCATGAATCATGAATCATGAATTGAATCATGAATCATGAATCATGAATTGAATCATGAATCATGAATCATGAATCATGAATCATGAATCATGAATTGAATCATGAATCATGAATTGAATCAAAAATCATGAATTATGAATCATGAATTGAATCATGAATCATGAATCGAATCATGAATCATGAATTGAATCATGAATCGAAACATGAATCATGAATCATGAATTGAATCATGAATCATGAATTGAATCATGAATCTTAAATCATGAATTGAATCATGAATTATAAATTAAATCATGAATCATGAATCATGAATTGAATCATGAATTGAATCATGAATCATGAATCATGAATCATGAATTGAATCATAATTCATGAATCATGAATCATGAATCATGAATTGAATCATAATTCATGAATCATGAATCATGAATCATGAATCATGAATTGAATCATGAATCATGAATCATGAAATTAATCATGAATCATGAATTGAATCATGAATCATGAATCATGAAATTAATCATGAATCATGAATTGAATCATGAATCATGAATCATGAATCATGAATCATAAATTGAATCATGAATCATGAATCATGAATTGAATCATGAATTGAATCATGAATCATGAATCATGAATTGAATCATGAATCATTAATTATAAATTGAATCATGAATCATGAATTGAATCATGAATCATGAATTGAATCACGAATCAAATCATGAATCATTAATCATAAATTGAATCATGAATCATGAATTGAATCATGAATCATGATTGATCACGAATCGAATCATGAATCATGAATCATGAATTGAATCATGAATCATGAATCGAATCATGAATCTTGAATCATGAATTGAATCATGAATCATGAATTAAATCATGAATCCTGAATCATGAATCATGAATCGAATCATGAATCATGAGTCAAGAATCATGAATCGAATCATGAATCATGAATCATGAATTATGAATTGAATCATGAATCATGAATCATGAATCATGAATCATGAATTGAATCATGAATCATGAATCATGAATCGAATCATGAATCATGAATCAAGAATCAAGAATCGAATCATGAATCATGAATTGAATCATGAATTGAATCATGAATCATGAATTGAATCATGAATCATGAATTGAATCATGAATTATGAATCATGAATCATAAATCATGAATTGAATCATGAATCATGAATTGAATCAGGATTCGAATCATGAATTTCAATCATGAATCATGAATTGAATCATGAATCATGAATCATAAATCATGAATTGAATCATGAATCATGAATCATGAATCGAATCATGAATCATGAATTGAATCATGAATCTTGAATTGAATCATAAATCATGAATTGAATCATGAATCATGAATTGAATCATGAATTGAATCATGAATTGAATCATGAATCATGAATCATGAATTGAATCATGAATCATGTATCATGAATTGAATCATGAATCATGATTGAATCATGAATTAAATCATAAATTATGAATCATGAATCATGAATTGAATTCATATCATGAATCATGAATCATGAATCATAAATTGAATCATGATTCATGAGTCATGAATTGAATCATGAATTGAATCATGAATCATGAATTAAATCATAAATCATGAATCATGAATTGAATCATGAATCTTGAATCATGAATTGAATCATGAATCATGAATCATG
This sequence comes from Mixophyes fleayi, assembly GCF_038048845.1. NCBI lineage: Eukaryota > Metazoa > Chordata > Amphibia > Anura > Limnodynastidae > Mixophyes > Mixophyes fleayi. Next base: position 11,443 of record NW_027446702.1, on the reverse strand, counting down.
AATCATGAATTGAATCATGAATCATGAATCATGAATTGATCATGAATCTTGAATCATGAATTGAATCATGAATCATGAATCATGAATCATGAATCATGAATTGAATCATGAATCATGAATCATGAATTGAATCATGAATCATGAATCAAGAATCATGAATTGAATCATGAATCATGAATTGAATCATGAATCATGAATCATGAATTATGAATTGAATCATGAATCATGAATCATGAATTGAATCATAATTCATGAATCATGAATCATGAATTGAATCATGAATCATGAATCATGAATTGAATCATGAATCATGAATTGAATCATGAATCATGAATTGAATCATGAATCATGAATCATTAATTGAATCATGAATTTAATCATAAATCATGAATCATGAATCATGAATTGAATCATGAATCATGAATTGAATCATAAATCATGAATCATGAATTGAATCATGAATCATGAATCATTAATTGAATCATGAATTTAATCATAAATCATGAATCATGAATCATGAATTGAATCATGAATTGCAATCATGAATCATGAATTAAATCATAAATCATGAATCATGAATTGAATCATGAATCATGAATCGAATCATGAATCATGAATTGAATCATGAATCATGAATTGAATCATGAATCATGAATCATGAATTGAATCATGAATCATGAATCATGAATTGAATCTTGAATCATGAATTGAATCATGAATCATGAATCAAGAATCATGAATTGAATCATGAATCATGAATTGAATCATGAATCATGAATCATAAATTATGAATTGAATCATGAATCATGAATCAAGAATCATGAATTGAATCATGAATCATGAATTGAATCATGAATCATGAATCATAAATTATGAATTGAATCATGAATCATGAATCATGAATTGAATCATAATTCATGAATCATGAATCATAAATTGAATCATGAATCATGATTGAATCATGAATCATGAATTGAATCATGAATCATGAATCATGAATTGAATCATGAATCATGAATTGAATCATGAATCATGAATCATTAATTGAATCATGAATTTAATCATAAATCATGAATCATGAATCATGAATTGAATCATGAATCATGAATTGAATCATGAATCATGAATCATTAATTGAATCATGAATTTAATCATAAATCATGAATCATGAATTGAATCATGAATCATGAATTGAATCATGAATCATGAATCATGAATTGAATCATGAATCATGAATCATGAATCATGAATCATAAATTGAATCATGAATCATGAATCATGAATTGAATAATGAATTGAATCATGAATCATGAATCATGAATTGAATCATGAATCATTAATCATGAATTGAATGATGAATCATGAATCGAATCATGAATCATGAATTGAATCACGAATCGAATCATGAATCATGAATCATGAATTGAATCATTAATCATGAATTGAATCATGAATCATGAATCGAATCATGAATCTTGAATCATGAATTGAATCATGAATCATGAATTAAATCATGAATCGAATCATGAATCATGAGTCAAGAATCATGAATCGAATCATGAATCATGAATTGAATCATGAATTGAATCATGAATCATGAATTGAATCATGAATCATGAATCATGAATTGAATCATGAATCATGAATCATGAATCATGAATTGAATCATGAATCATGAATCATGAATTGAATCAGGATTCGAATCATGAATTGAATCATAAATTATGAATTGAATCATGAATCATGAATCATGAATCATGAATCATAAATCATGAATTGAATCATGAATCATGAATCATGAATCGAATCATGAATCATGATTGAATCATGAATCATGAATTGAATCATGAATCATGAATTGAATCATGAATCATGAATCATGAATTGAATCATGAATTGAATCATGAATAATGAATTGAATCATGAATTAAATCATGAATCATGAATCATGAATCATAAATTGAATCATGAATTGAATCATGAATCATGAATCATGAATTGAATCATGAATAATGAATCATGAATCATGAATTGAATCATGAATCATGAATCATGAATTGAATCATGAATCATGAATTGAATCATGAATCATGAATCATGAATTGAATCATGAATCATGAATCATGAATTGAATCATGAATCATGAATTGAATCATGAATTCAATCATAAATCATGAATCATGAATCATGAATTGAGTTCATCAATCATGAATCATGAATCATGAATCATAAATTGAATCATGATTCATGAGTCATGAATTGAATCATGAATTGAATCATGAATCATGAATCATGAATTGAATCATGAATCATGAATCATGAAATGAATCATGAATCATGAATTGAATCATGAATTGAATCATGAATCATGAATTGAATCATGAATCATGAATTGAATCATGAATCATGAATCATGAATTATGAATTGAATCATGAATCATGAATTGAATCATAATTCATGAATCATGAATCATGAATTGAATCATGAATCATGAATCATGAATCATGAATTGAATCATGAATCATGAATTGAATCATGAATCATGAATCATGAATTGAATCATGAATCATGAATTGAATCATTGAATCATTAATTGAATCATGAATTTAATCATAAATCATGAATCATGAATCATGAATTGAATCATGAATCATGAATTGAATCATGAATCATGGATTGAATCATGAATCATGAATCATGAATCATGAATCATGAATTGAATCATGAATCATGAATCATGAATTGAATCAGGATTCGAATCATGAATTGAATCATAAATCATGAATTGAATCATGAATCATGAATCATGAATCATGAATCATAAATCATGAATTGAATCATGAATCATGAATCATGAATCGAATCATGAATCATGAATTGAATCATGAATCATGAATTGAATCATGAATCATGAATTGAATCATGAATCATGAATCATGAATTGAATCATGAATTGAATCATGAATCATGAATTGAATCATGAATTAAATCATGAATCATGAATCATAAATTGAATCATGAAATTGAATCATGAATCATGAATCATGAATTGAATCATGAATCATGAATCATGAATTGAATCATGAATTGAATCATAAATCATGAATCATGAATTGAGTTCATCAATCATGAATCATGAATCATGAATCATAAATTGAATCATGATTCATGAGTCATGAATTGAATCATGAATTGAATCATGAATCATGAATTGAATCATGATTCATGAGTCATGAATTGAATCATGAATTGAATCATGAATCATGAATCATGAATTGAATCATGAATCATGAATCATGAAATGAATCATGAATCATGAATTGAATCATGAATCATGAATTGAATCATGAATCATGAATTGAATCATGAATCATGAATCATGAATTGAATCATGAATCATGAATCATGAATTGAATCATGAATCATGAATTGAATCATGAATTAAATCATAAATTATGAATCATGAATCATGAATTGAATTCATCAATCATGAATCATGAATCATGAATCATAAATTGAATCATGATTCATGAGTCATGAATTGAATCATGAATTGAATCATGAATCATGAATTAAATCATAAATCATGAATCATGAATTGAATCATGAATCTTGAATCATGAATTGAATCATGAATCATGAATCATGAATCATGAATTGAATCATGAATCATGAATCATGAATTGAATCATGAATCTTGAATCATGAATTGAATCATGAATCATGAATCATGAATCATGAATCATGAATTGAATCATGAATCATGAATCATGAATTGAATCATGAATCATGAATCAAGAATCATGAATTGAATCATGAATCATGAATTGAATCATGAATCATGAATCATGAATTATGAATTGAATCATGAATCATGAATCATGAATTGAATCATAATTCATGAATCATGAATCATGAATTGAATCATGAATCATGAATCATGAATTGAATCATGAATCATGAATTGAATCATGAATCATGAATTGAATCATGAATCATGAATCATTAATTGAATCATGAATTTAATCATAAATCATGAATCATGAATCATGAATTGAATCATGAATCATGAATTGAATCATAAATCATGAATCATGAATTGAATCATGAATCATGAATCATTAATTGAATCATGAATTTAATCATAAATCATGAATCATGAATCATGAATTGAATCATGAATTGAATCATGAATCATGAATTAAATCATAAATCATGAATCATGAATTGAATCATGAATCATGAATCGAATCATGAATCATGAATTGAATCATGAATCATGAATTGAATCATGAATCATGAATCATGAATTGAATCATGAATCATGAATCATGAATTGAATCTTGAATCATGAATTGAATCATGAATCATGAATCAAGAATCATGAATTGAATCATGAATCATGAATTGAATCATGAATCATGAATCATAAATTATGAATTGAATCATGAATCATGAATCAAGAATCATGAATTGAATCATGAATCATGAATTGAATCATGAATCATGAATCATAAATTATGAATTGAATCATGAATCATGAATCATGAATTGAATCATAATTCATGAATCATGAATCATAAATTGAATCATGAATCATGAATTGAATCATGAATTAAATCATGAATCATGAATCATAAATTGAATCATGAATTGAATCATGAATCATGAATCATGAATTGAATCATGAATCATGAATCATGAATTGAATCATGAATTGAATCATAAATCATGAATCATGAATTGAGTTCATCAATCATGAATCATGAATCATGAATCATAAATTGAATCATGATTCATGAGTCATGAATTGAATCATGAATTGAATCATGAATCATGAATTGAATCATGATTCATGAGTCATGAATTGAATCATGAATTGAATCATGAATCATGAATCATGAATTGAATCATGAATCATGAATCATGAAATGAATCATGAATCATGAATTGAATCATGAATCATGAATTGAATCATGAATCATGAATTGAATCATGAATCATGAATCATGAATTGAATCATGAATCATGAATCATGAATTGAATCATGAATCATGAATTGAATCATGAATTAAATCATAAATTATGAATCATGAATCATGAATTGAATTCATCAATCATGAATCATGAATCATGAATCATAAATTGAATCATGATTCATGAGTCATGAATTGAATCATGAATTGAATCATGAATCATGAATTAAATCATAAATCATGAATCATGAATTGAATCATGAATCTTGAATCATGAATTGAATCATGAATCATGAATCATGAATCATGAATTGAATCATGAATCATGAATCATGAATTGAATCATGAATCTTGAATCATGAATTGAATCATGAATCATGAATCATGAATCATGAATCATGAATTGAATCATGAATCATGAATCATGAATTGAATCATGAATCATGAATCAAGAATCATGAATTGAATCATGAATCATGAATTGAATCATGAATCATGAATCATGAATTATGAATTGAATCATGAATCATGAATCATGAATTGAATCATAATTCATGAATCATGAATTGAATCATGAATCATGAATCATGAATTGAATCATGAATCATGAATTGAATCATGAATCATGAATTGAATCATGAATCATGAATCATTAATTGAATCATGAATTTAATCATAAATCATGAATCATGAATCATGAATTGAATCATGAATCATGAATTGAATCATAAATCATGAATCATGAATTGAATCATGAATCATGAATCATTAATTGAATCATGAATTTAATCATAAATCATGAATCATGAATCATGAATTGAATCATGAATTGAATCATGAATCATGAATTAAATCATAAATCATGAATCATGAATTGAATCATGAATCATGAATCGAATCATGAATCATGAATTGAATCATGAATCATGAATTGAATCATGAATCATGAATCATGAATTGAATCATGAATCATGAATCATGAATTGAATCTTGAATCATGAATTGAATCATGAATCATGAATCAAGAATCATGAATTGAATCATGAATCATGAATTGAATCATGAATCATGAATCATAAATTATGAATTGAATCATGAATCATGAATCAAGAATCATGAATTGAATCATGAATCATGAATTGAATCATGAATCATGAATCATAAATTATGAATTGAATCATGAATCATGAATCATGAATTGAATCATAATTCATGAATCATGAATCATAAATTGAATCATGAATCATGAATTGAATCATGAATCATGAATTGAATCATGAATCATGAATCATGAATTGAATCATGAATCATGAATTGAATCATGAATCATGAATCATTAATTGAATCATGAATTTAATCATAAATCATGAATCATGAATCATGAATTGAATCATGAATCATGAATTGAATCATGAATCATGAATCATTAATTGAATCATGAATTTAATCATAAATCATGAATCATGAATTGAATCATGAATCATGAATTGAATCATGAATCATGAATCATGAATTGAATCATGAATCATGAATCATGAATCATGAATCATAAATTGAATCATGAATCATGAATCATGAATTGAATAATGAATTGAATCATGAATCATGAATCATGAATTGAATCATGAATCATTAATCATGAATTGAATGATGAATCATGAATCGAATCATGAATCATGAATTGAATCACGAATCGAATCATGAATCATGAATCATGAATTGAATCATTAATCATGAATTGAATCATGAATCATGAATCGAATCATGAATCTTGAATCATGAATTGAATCATGAATCATGAATTAAATCATGAATCGAATCATGAATCATGAGTCAAGAATCATGAATCGAATCATGAATCATGAATTGAATCATGAATTGAATCATGAATCATGAATTGAATCATGAATCATGAATCATGAATTGAATCATGAATCATGAATCATGAATCATGAATTGAATCATGAATCATGAATCATGAATTGAATCAGGATTCGAATCATGAATTGAATCATAAATTATGAATTGAATCATGAATCATGAATCATGAATCATGAATCATAAATCATGAATTGAATCATGAATCATGAATCATGAATCGAATCATGAATCATGAATTGAATCATGAATCATGAATTGAATCATGAATCATGAATTGAATCATGAATCATGAATCATGAATTGAATCATGAATTGAATCATGAATAATGAATTGAATCATGAATTAAATCATGAATCATGAATCATGAATCATAAATTGAATCATGAATTGAATCATGAATCATGAATCATGAATTGAATCATGAATAATGAATCATGAATCATGAATTGAATCATGAATCATGAATCATGAATTGAATCATGAATCATGAATTGAATCATGAATCATGAATCATGAATTGAATCATGAATCATGAATCATGAATTGAATCATGAATCATGAATTGAATCATGAATTCAATCATAAATCATGAATCATGAATCATGAATTGAGTTCATCAATCATGAATCATGAATCATGAATCATAAATTGAATCATGATTCATGAGTCATGAATTGAATCATGAATTGAATCATGAATCATGAATCATGAATTGAATCATGAATCATGAATCATGAAATGAATCATGAATCATGAATTGAATCATGAATTGAATCATGAATCATGAATTGAATCATGAATCATGAATTGAATCATGAATCATGAATCATGAATTATGAATTGAATCATGAATCATGAATTGAATCATAATTCATGAATCATGAATCATGAATTGAATCATGAATCATGAATCATGAATCATGAATTGAATCATGAATCATGAATTGAATCATGAATCATGAATCATGAATTGAATCATGAATCATGAATTGAATCATGAATCATTAATTGAATCATGAATTTAATCATAAATCATGAATCATGAATCATGAATTGAATCATGAATCATGAATTGAATCATGAATCATGGATTGAATCATGAATCATGAATCATGAATCATGAATCATGAATTGAATCATGAATCATGAATCATGAATTGAATCAGGATTCGAATCATGAATTGAATCATAAATCATGAATTGAATCATGAATCATGAATCATGAATCATGAATCATAAATCATGAATTGAATCATGAATCATGAATCATGAATCGAATCATGAATCATGAATTGAATCATGAATCATGAATTGAATCATGAATCATGAATTGAATCATGAATCATGAATCATGAATTGAATCATGAATTGAATCATGAATCATGAATTGAATCATGAATTAAATCATGAATCATGAATCATAAATTGAATCATGAATTGAATCATGAATCATGAATCATGAATTGAATCATGAATCATGAATCATGAATTGAATCATGAATTGAATCATAAATCATGAATCATGAATTGAGTTCATCAATCATGAATCATGAATCATGAATCATAAATTGAATCATGATTCATGAGTCATGAATTGAATCATGAATTGAATCATGAATCATGAATTGAATCATGATTCATGAGTCATGAATTGAATCATGAATTGAATCATGAATCATGAATCATGAATTGAATCATGAATCATGAATCATGAAATGAATCATGAATCATGAATTGAATCATGAATCATGAATTGAATCATGAATCATGAATCATGAATTGAATCATGAATCATGAATCATGAATCGAATCATGAATCTTGAATCATGAATTGAATCATGAATCATGAATTGAATCATGAATCATGAATTGAATCATGAATTTATTCATAAATCATGAATCATGAATCATGAATTGAATCATGAATCATGAATTGAATCATGAATCATGAATCATGAATTGAATCATGAATCATGAATCATGAATCATAAATTGAATCATGAATCATGAATCATGAATTGAATCATGAATCATGAATCATGAATTGAATCATAAATCATTAATCATGAATTGAATGATGAATCATGAATCGAATCATGAATCATGAATTGAATCACGAATCGAATCATGAATCATGAATCATGAATTGAATCATGAATCATGAATTGAATCATGAATCATGAATTGAATCATGAATCATGAATCGAATCATGAATCTTGAATCATGAATTGAATCATGAATCATGAATTAAATCATGAATCATGAATCGAATCATGAATCATGAATCATGAATCATGAATTGAATCATGAATCATGAATCATGAATCGAATCATGAATCATGAATCAAGAATCATGAGTCAAGAATCATGAATCGAATCATGAATCATGAATTGAATCATGAATTGAATCATGAATCATGAATTGAATCATGAATCATGAATCATGAATTGAATCAGGATTCGAATCATGAATTGAATCATAAATCATGAATTGAATCATGAATCATGAATCATGAATCATGAATCATAAATCATGAATTGAATCATGAATCATGAATCATGAATCGAATCATGAATCATGAATTGAATCATGAATCATGAATCGAATCATGAATCATGAATCAAGAATCATGAATTGAATCATGAATCATGAATTGAATCATGAATCATGAATTGAATCATGAATCATGAATCATGAATTATGAATTGAATCATGAATCATGAATCATGAATTGAATCATAATTCATGAATCATGAATCATGAATTGAATCATGAATCATGAATCATGAATCATGAATTGAATCATGAATCAAGAAATGAATCATGAATCATGAATCATTAATTGAATCATGAATTTAATTATAAATCATGAATCATGAATCATGAATTGAATCATGAATCATGAATTGAATCATGAATCATGAATCATGAATTGAATCATGAATCATGAATCATGAATCATGAATCATAAATTGAATCATGAATCATGAATCATGAGTTGAATAATGAATTGAATCATGAATCATGAATCATGAATTGAATCATGAATCATTAATCATGAATTGAATGATGAATCATGAATCGAATCATGAATCATGAATTGAATCACGAATCGAATCATGAATCATGAATCATGAATTGAATCATGAATCATGAATTGAATCATGAATCATGAATCGAATCATGAATCTTGAATCATGAATTGAATCATGAATCATGAATTAAATCATGAATCGAATCATGAATCATGAGTCAAGAATCATGAATCGAATCATGAATCATGAATCATGAATTGAATCATGAATCATGAATCATGAATCATGAATTGAATCATGAATCATGAATCATGAATCAAATCATGAATCATGAATCAAGAATCATGAATCATGAATCGAATCATGAATCATGAATTGAATCATGAATCATGAATTGAATCATGAATCATGAATCATGAATTGAATCATGAATCATGAATCATGAATCATGAATCATGAATTGAATCAGGATTCGAATCATGAATTGAATCATAAATCATGAATTGAATCATGAATCATGAATCATGAATCATGGATCATAAATCATGAATTGAATCATGAATCATGAATCATGAATCATGAATTGAATCATGAATCATGAATTGAATCATGAATCATGAATTGAATCATGAATCATGAATCATCAATTGAATCATGAATTAAATCATGAATCATGAATCATGAATCATAAATTGAATCATGAATTGAATCATGAATCATGAATCATGAATTGAATCATGAATCATGAATCATGAATTGAATCATGAATCATGAATCATGAATTGAATCATGAATCATGAATTGAATCATGAATTGAATCATAAATCATGAATCATTAATCATGAATTGAGTTCATCAATCATGAATCATGAATCATGAATCATAAATTGAATCATGATTCATGAGTCATGAATTGAATCATGAATTGAATCATGAATCATGAATCATGAATTGAATCATGAATCATGAAATGAATCATGATCATGAATTGAATCATGAATTGAATCATGAATCATGAATTGAATCATGAATCATGAATAATGAATTATGAATTGAATCTGAATCATGAATCATGAATCATGAATTGAATCATGAATCATGAATTGAATCATGAATCATGAATCATGAATTGAATCATGAATCATGAATTGAATCATGAATCATGAATCATTAATTGAATCATGAATTTAATCATAAATCATGAATCATGAATCATGAATTGAATCATGAATCATGAATTGAATCATGAATTATGAATCATGAATTGAATCATGAATCATGAATCATGAATCATGAATCATGAATTGAATCATGAATCATGAATTGAATCAGGATTCGAATCATGAATTGAATCATAAATCATGAATTGAATCATGAATCATGAATCATGAATCATAAATCATGAATTGAATCATGAATCATGAATCATGAATCGAATCATGAATCATGAATTGAATCATGAATCATGATTGAATCATGAATCATGAATTGAATCATGAATCATGAATTGAATCATGAATTGAATCATGAATCATGAATTGAATCAA
>NW_027446701.1:0-47625 GCF_038048845.1 Mixophyes fleayi | reverse complement strand
TGGGCAATGTTAGAAATGTCATGAGAAACAAGAATTATGTAAAAGAATTGATGTAAGTCATTGTTTCCAAGAGAAAGGGAGACCGGAGTGTAAAAAAGCGTTGTTTTTGGACGGCAATGAAGAAATGACTATGTTTTGCGATTTCTCCTGCTCAGAAAGACTTAGAAAGTTGATAATTGTGGGCAATGTTAGAAATGTCATGAGAAACAAGAATTATGTAAAAGAATTGATGTAAGTCATTGTTTCAAGAGAAAGGGAGACAGGAGTGTAAAAAAGCGTTGTTTTGGACGGCAATGAAGAAATGACTATGTTTTGCAATTTCTCCTGCTCAGAAAGACTTAGAAAGTTGATAATTGTGGGCAATGTTATAAATGTCATGAGAAACAAGAATTATGTAAAAGAATTGATGTAAGTCATTGTTTCCAAGAGAAAGGGAGACAGGAGTGTAAAAAAGCGTTGTTTTTGGACGGCAATGAAGAAATGACTATGTTTTGCGATTTCTCCTGCTCAGAAAGACTTAGAAAGTTGATAATTGTGGGCAATGTTAGAAATGTCATGAGAAACAAGAATTATGTAAAAGAATTGATGTAAGTCATTGTTTCCAAGAGAAAGGGAGACAGGAGTGTAAAAAAGCGTTGTTTTTGGACGGCAATGAAGAAATGACTATGTTTTGCGATTTCTCCTGCTCAGAAAGACTTAGAAAGTTGATAATTGTGGGAAATGTTAGAAATGTCATGAGAAACAAGAATTATGTAAAAGAATTGATGTAAGTCATTGTTTCCAAGAGAAAGGGAGACCGGAGTGTAAAAAATCGTTGTTTTTGGACGGCAATGAAGAAATGACTGTTTTGCGATTTCTCTTGCTCAGAAAGACTTAGAAAGTTGATAATTGTGGGCAATGTTAGAAATGTCATGAGAAACAAGAATTATGTAAAAGAATTGATGTAAGTCATTGTTTCCAAGAGAAAGGGAGACCGGAGTGTAAAAAAGCGTTGTTTTTGGACGGCAATGAAGAAATGACTATGTTTTGCGATTTCTCCTGCTCAGAAAGACTTAGAAAGTTGATAATTGTGGGCAATGTTAGAAATGTCATGAGAAACAAGAATTATGTAAAAGAATTGATGTAAGTCATTGTTTCCAAGAGAAAGGGAGACCGGAGTGTAAAAAAGCGTTGTTTTTGGACGGCAATGAAGAAATGACTGTTTTGCGATTTCTCTTGCTCAGAAAGACTTAGAAAGTTGATAATTGTGGGCAATGTTAGAAATGTCATGAGAAACAAGAATTATGTAAAAGAATTGATGTAAGTCATTGTTTCCAAGAGAAAGGGAGACCGGAGTGTAAAAAAGCGTTGTTTTTGGACGGCAATGAAGAAATGACTATGTTTTGCGATTTCTCCTGCTCAGAAAGACTTAGAAAGTTGATAATTGTGGGCAATGTTAGAAATGTCATGAGAAACAAGAATTATGTAAAAGAATTGATGTAAGTCATTGTTTCCAAGAAAAAGGGAGACAGGAGTGTAAAAAAGCGTTGTTTTTGGACGGCAATGAAGAAATGACTATGTTTTGCGATTTCTCCTGCTCAGAAAGACTTAGAAAGTTGATAATTGTGGGCAATGTTAGAAATGTCATGAGAAACAAGAATTATGTAAAAGAATTGATGTAAGTCATTGTTTCCAAGAGAAAGGGAGACCGGAGTGTAAAAAAGCGTTGTTTTTGGACGGCAATGAAGAAATGACTATGTTTTGCGATTTCTCCTGCTCAGAAAGACTTAGAAAGTTGATAATTGTGGGCAATGTTAGAAATGTCATGAGAAACAAGAATTATGTAAAAGAATTGATGTAAGTCATTGTTTCCAAGAGAAAGGGAGACCGGAGTGTAAAAAAGCGTTGTTTTTGGACGGCAATGAAGAAATGACTGTTTTGCGATTTCTCTTGCTCAGTGTTACGGACTTACCTTATCCCCGCCGCTCCGTCCAGCCGCACTTCCGCTTTCAGGACCATGTGACCGCACCCGGAGGCGGTCACATGATCACAACCTAGAGGCGGGGATTTTGAATCCCCGTCTGTATAAAAACCTCACTCTGACACTCGCTGAGTGTCAGAGCAACACTTACCTGTTCCTGGCTCCTGCTCTTCGTGGATTGCAGTGTCTTCCTGTTCCTGTGTCTCCTGTGTGCTGATCTCTGCCTGTTTGACTTCCCTGGCTCTCTATTCCCTGTGTACCGACCCGGCTTGCTGACCATTCTCCTATTCTTGTGACCCGTGTACCGAACCTGGCTTGTTGACTCCGAGTTGCCTTCTGATTCTGCCTGACTCCACTCCTGTGTACCGAACCGGCTCGTTGACTACGCTACCACCGCTTCACTCCGCTGTACTACATCTTGAGGCGAACCTGGGGACCGCGACCTGCGACTCCTGGCAGCGAAGCCCACCCCGCCTTGCGGCGGTTCTTGGTGAACACCGGGGAGATCGTTAGACTCCGCACCTCAGGTAAGCCAGCGCTAATCAAGATTAGTAATATAGTATCCAGAATCTGTTACAGTTTGCTCTGACCATGGATACCACAGCTAAAGATCTGTTGGAGCATTTAGTAGGAAGGATGGATAAACAAGAAGCAACTTTTAAAATTCCTCAATAGCCTATCCACTCGCTTGGATGTTGTCCAGAACACCCTAGTGGCTGGTGGATCACCTGGGCCGGCAGTGGCCCCTGTACCTCAGGCAGCAGCAGCAGCTTCTTCCTCGCAGCTACGGTTACCTAACCCACCTAAGTTCGATGGAGACCCTAAAAATTGCAGAGGATTTTTAAATCAATGCTTTATACAATTCGAGCTTCTACCTGGGAACTTCCCCTCCGGAAAAACGAAAGTGGCCTATGTGATTTCGTTATTGTCCGGTCAAGCCTTAGCATGGGCTTCCCCCTTATGGGAGAGGGACGACCCCATTCTACATGACTTCAACCTCTTCTTGTCCACCTTCAAGAAAATATTTGATGAGCCAGGAAGGGTGTCCAATGCCGCTTCCGGCTTACTACGACTCCGCCAGGGAAACCAGTCTGTGGGGCAGTATGCGGTCCACTTCAGAACCATGGCCTCTGAACTTCGCTGGAATGATGAGGCTCTAGTAGCTACATTCTGGCAGGGCCTTTCAGACCGAATCAAAGACGAGTTGGTATCCCAGGAACTCCCTACATCTTTGGACGACATTATCTCCCTCTGTGTCAAAGTTGATTTGCGTTTCAAGGAACGTAATTCCGAGAAGGAACAGTCGCGGCGTAGCATGATTCGCTTGGCCCCCAACTTCCAAACCCCTGTTCTTCCCCCTGAAGAGCCCATGCAACTTGGGAGGACCCGCCTATCAGCCGAAGAGAGGGAGAGGAGATTTCGGAACAAGTTGTGTTTATATTGTGGTGAGAGTGGCCATCTTCTGAGTTCTTGTCCCAAACGCTCGGGAAACGACAGGGCCTAACGAGTTCTGGAGCTGTGTCGTTGGGCCTCTTTTCTCAGTGTCAGTCAGTTCCCAATAGTAATGATTGCCTGTCTATTCCCATTTCCCTTCAGTTAGGACAAAAGACCTTCCCGCAGTCGGCTCTTCTAGATTCCGGGGCCGCAGGAAATTTCATCTCTGCCACAGTAGTTAAACAATTCGCTATTCCCACACAAGCCTTGGAAAAACCCATCTCTCTGATGGCCATTGATGGGGGAAGAATCCCTGAGGGGTCCATCTTGGTACGCACTATTCCTCTTCTACTTCAGATAGGAGCACTTCATCGGGAGAAGATTTCTTTTCTAGTAATACAGAGATCTACCAACCCAGTCATCCTAGGACTTCCTTGGTTTCGTGCCCACTCTCCCACCTTGGACTGGAAATCTGGTCACATATTGTCCTGGGGACAGTCCTGCTTCTCTCGCTGCCTACAGAGAGTGGTTCCCCCGAATAGTCCCAGACGTACCCAAGAATTTCCTGTGACTCTCCTGCCTGAGCCATACCAAACCTTCTCTGATGTTTTCTGTCAACAAGAGGCCACTAGACTTCCTCCTCACAGAATCTGGGACTGTGGCATTGATCTGATACCTGGTAAACCCATTCCCAGGGGCCGTGTTTACCCCCTTTCCCTCCCGGAATCTAAGGCTATGGAGGAATACATCCAAGAAAATCTAAGCAGGGGCTTCATCCGCAAGTCTGCCTCCCCAGCTGGGGCTGGCTTCTTCTTCGTAAAAAAGAAAGATGGGGGCCTCCGCCCTTGCATTGATTACAGAGGCCTGAATGCCATTACCGTTAAAAATCGGTATCCACTGCCACTGATTTCTGAACTATTTGACCGGATCAAGGGTGCCACCATCTTTTCTAAACTTGACCTCAGAGGAGCGTATAACCTTATACGCATTAAGGAGGGGGATGAATGGAAGACGGCGTTTAACACCCGAGACGGCCACTTTGAATATCTAGTCATGCCTTTCGGGCTATGCAATGCCCCAGCCATATTTCAAAGCTTTATGAATGAGCTGTTTCAAGACCTCTTGTACCAATCTGTAGTCATCTACTTGGACGACATTCTCATCTTTTCTCAAGATCTAGCATCTCATCGTACTCATGTATTGGAGGTCCTCTCTCGTATCCGAAAAAATCAGTTATTTTGCAAATTGGAGAAATGCACCCTTCGAGCAGAGACAAATTCCCTTCCTGGGATATATTATTTCGGGCACCGGTCTACAGATGGATCCCACAAAATTGAAAGCCATACTTGACTGGCCCCAACCTTCAGGCCTTAAAGCCACTCAACGCTTCCTAGGATTCTCCAACTATTATCGTCAATTTATCAAGGGGTACTCCTCTCTCGTGGCTCCCATCACAGCATTGACCCGCAAATCTGCTGACGCTGGTATTTGGTCCTCTGAGGCTATCCAAGCCTTTATATTATTAAAGTCTCTCTTTTCATCCGCACCCATTCTTCAACAGCCAGATTGTTCTCGTCCCTTTGTCCTGGAGGTAGATGCCTCTTCTGTTGGCACAGGAGCCGTACTATCACAGCGAGGTCCTTCTGGAAAACTTCATCCCTGCGGATTCTTTTCCCGTCGCTTTTTACCTGCTGAGAGGAATTACGGGATTGGCGACAAAGAGCTCCTGGCCATCAAATTGGCTCTCTCCGAATGGAGACATTTACTAGAAGGAGCACAATTCCCTATCACCATATATACCGACCATAAGAATTTGCTGTACTTACGCACTGCCCGATGTCTAAATCCTCGACAAGCAAGGTGGTCCTTATTCTTCTCACGCTTTGATTTCAACATCACTTTTCACTCAGGATCTAAGAACACGAAGGCAGACGCCTTATCTCGCTCTTTTGATCCAGCTGACATGGAATCCTCGGAGGATAAGAAATTCATTGTAAATCCATGTCAAGTATTGGCAGCTACACACCTAAAAAAGGGCTGCCCTCCAGGCAAAACATTCATCTTGCCACATCTACGCACCCGGCTCCTTCACTGGGCTCATCACTCACTCTTCTCTGGGCATGCCGGCATTCGCAAGACCTGGGACTTATTGTCCCGAAGCTACTGGTGGCCTTCCTTGCTGGAGGATGTGAAGAAATTTGTTGCTGCTTGTTCCAAATGTGCTCAACACAAGACCTCTAGGAAGAAGCCTTATGGATGCTTGCTCCCATTACCCATTCCTGATTACCCTTGGTCACAGATCTCCATGGACTTTATCACGGACCTTCCCCCTTCCAAATCCTGTACTGTAGTGCTTGTGGTCACGGATCGCTTCTCTAAAACAGCTCACTTTATTGCTCTCAAAGGCCTTCCTTCTTCCTCCTCCTTAGCCGATATTTTTATTAAAGAAATATTTCGCCTCCATGGCTGTCCTCAACATATTGTCTCCGATAGGGGATCACAATTCATATCAAAATTTTGGCGGTCTTTTTGCAATAAATCCGGGATTAAGCTTGACTTCTCTTCCGCATATCATCCCCAGTCCAATGGGGCTACTGAGAGAACCAACCAAGAATTAGAGAAGTTTCTAAGAATATTTATCTCTAGTAACCAAGACAACTGGGTGGACCTTCTCCCTTGGGCCGAGTTCGCCCATAACAACCATTTTCATGAGGCCATCTCTAACTCCCCCTTTTTTGTTCTGTATGGCTGCCATCCTAGACTACCCACCTTCTCTCAAGTCTCATCTTCTGAAGTTCCAGCAGTGGACTCTCTGGTTCGTAACTTCTCTGATATTTGGGAACAAACCAAGACAAACTTAAAACAAGCAACTACTCGTTCCAAAAAATTCTACGATAAAAGGAGAAGAACGACTCCAAGTTTTGCAGTTGGTGACAGGGTATGGCTATCCACCCAGAACATTCGTTTAAAGGTTCCCAGTAAAAAATTTGCTCCCAAGTTTATTGGCCCATTTGCTATATCTGAGATTATTAATCCCGTAGCCTTTAGATTGAGTCTGCCTCCCTCTTTACGTATACCCAATGTCTTCCATGTCTCCTTGTTAAAACCGATGGTAACCAACAGATTCTCCACCTCATCCAGAACTCCTCCTCCTGCTGTGGATCGGGATCAAGTTGAATACGAGATTAAAACTATCCTAGATTCTCGTAAAGTTCAAGGTGCCATACAGTTCTTGGTGGATTGGAAGGGTTACGGCCCTGAGGAGCGCTCATGGGTAAGAGCCATTGACCTACATGCTCCCCGTCTACTTAGATCCTTCCATAAAAAATTTCCGTTGAAACCCTATTAGGTGTTCGGAGTCCACCTTTATGGCAGGGGGTACTGTTACGGACTTACCTTATCCCCGCCGCTCCGTCCAGCCGCACTTCCGCTTTCAGGACCATGTGACCGCACCCGGAGGCGGTCACATGATCACAACCTAGAGGCGGGGATTTTGAATCCCCGTCTGTATAAAAACCTCACTCTGACACTCGCTGAGTGTCAGAGCAACACTTACCTGTTCCTGGCTCCTGCTCTTCGTGGATTGCAGTGTCTTCCTGTTCCTGTGTCTCCTGTGTGCTGATCTCTGCCTGTTTGACTTCCCTGGCTCTCTATTCCCTGTGTACCGACCCGGCTTGCTGACCATTCTCCTATTCTTGTGACCCGTGTACCGAACCTGGCTTGTTGACTCCGAGTTGCCTTCTGATTCTGCCTGACTCCACTCCTGTGTACCGAACCGGCTCGTTGACTACGCTACCACCGATTCACTCCGCTGTACTACATCTTGAGGCGAACCTGGGGACCGCGACCTGCGACTCCTGGCAGCGAAGCCCACCCCGCCTTGCGGCGGTTCTTGGTGAACACCGGGAGATCGTTAGACTCCGCACCTCAGGTAAGCCAGCGCTAATCAAGATTAGTAATATAGTATCCAGAATCTGTTACACTCAGAAAGACTTAGAAAGTTGATAATTGTGGGCAATGTTAGAAATGTCATGAGAAACAAGAATTATGTAAAAAAATTGATGTAAGTCATTGTTTCCAAGAGAAAGGGAGACCGGAGTGTAAAAGAGCGTTGTTTTTGGACGGCAATGAAGAAATGACTATGTTTTGCGATTTCTCCTGCTCAGAAAGACTTAGAAAGTTGATAATTGTGGGCAATGTTAGAAATGTCATGAGAAACAAGAATTATGTAAAAGAATTGATGTAAGTCATTGTTTCCAAGAGAAAGGGAGACAGGAGTGTAAAAAAGCGTTGTTTTTGGACGGCAATGAAGAAATGACTATGTTTTGCGATTTCTCCTGCTCAGAAAGACTTAGAAAGTTGATAATTGTGGGAAATGTTAGAAATGTCATGAGAAACAAGAATTATGTAAAAGAATTGATGTAAGTCATTGTTTCCAAGAGAAAGGGAGACCGGAGTGTAAAAAAGCGTTGTTTTTGGACGGCAATGAAGAAATGACTGTTTTGCGATTTCTCTTGCTCAGAAAGACTTAGAAAGTTGATAATTGTGGGCAATGTTAGAAATGTCATGAGAAACAAGAATTATGTAAAAGAATTGATGTAAGTCATTGTTTCCAAGAGAAAGGGAGACAGGAGTGTAAAAAAGCGTTGTTTTTGGACGGCAATGAAGAAATGACTATGTTTTGCGATTTCTCCTGCTCAGAAAGACTTAGAAAGTTGATAATTGTGGGAAATGTTAGAAATGTCATGAGAAACAAGAATTATGTAAAAGAATTGATGTAAGTCATTGTTTCCAAGAGAAAGGGAGACAGGAGTGTAAAAAAGCGTTGTTTTTGGACGGCAATGAAGAAATGACTATGTTTTGCGATTTCTCCTGCTCAGAAAGACTTAGAAAGTTGATAATTGTGGGCAATGTTAGAAATGTCATGAGAAACAAGAATTATGTAAAAGAATTGATGTAAGTCATTGTTTCCAAGAGAAAGGGAGACAGGAGTGTAAAAAAGCGTTGTTTTTGGACG
The DNA here is from genome assembly GCF_038048845.1 of Mixophyes fleayi. Classification (NCBI taxonomy): domain Eukaryota; kingdom Metazoa; phylum Chordata; class Amphibia; order Anura; family Limnodynastidae; genus Mixophyes; species Mixophyes fleayi. The sequence goes on along the minus strand of NW_027446701.1, from coordinate 39,214 downwards.
GCAATGAAGAAATGACTATGTTTTGCGATTTCTCTTGCTCAGAAAGACTTAGAAAGTTGATAATTGTGGGCAATGTTAGAAATGTCATGAGAAACAAGAATTATGTAAAAGAATTGATGTAAGTCATTGTTTCCAAGAGAAAGGGAGACCGGAGTGTAAAAAAGCGTTGTTTTTGGACGGCAATGAAGAAATGACTGTTTTGCGATTTCTCTTGCTCAGAAAGACTTAGAAAGTTGATAATTGTGGGCAATGTTAGAAATGTCATGAGAAACAAGAATTATGTAAAAAAAATTGATGTAAGTCATTGTTTCCAAGAGAAAGGGAGACCGGAGTGTAAAAAAGCGTTGTTTTTGGACGGCAATGAAGAAATGACTATGTTTTGCGATTTCTCCTGCTCAGAAAGACTTAGAAAGTTGATAATTGTGGGCAATGTTAGAAATGTCATGAGAAACAAGAATTATGTAAAAGAATTGATGTAAGTCATTGTTTCCAAGAGAAAGGAGACAGGAGTGTAAAAAAGCGTTGTTTTTGGACGGCAATGAAGAAATGACTATGGTTTCCGATTTCTCCTGCTCAGAAAGACTTAGAAAGTTGATAATTGTGGGAAATGTTAGAAATGTCATGAGAAACAAGAATTATGTAAAAGAATTGATGTAAGTCATTGTTTCCAAGAGAAAGGGAGACCGGAGTGTAAAAAAGCGTTGTTTTTGGACGGCAATGAAGAAATGACTGTTTTGCGATTTCTCTTGCTCAGAAAGACTTAGAAAGTTGATAATTGTGGGCAATGTTAGAAATGTCATGAGAACAAGAATTATGTAAAAGAATTGATGTAAGTCATTGTTTCCAAGAGAAAGGAGATCGGAGTGTAAAAAAGCGTTGTTTTTGGACGGCAATGAAGAAATGACTGTTTTGCGATTTCTCTTGCTCAGAAAGACTTAGAAAGTTGATAATTGTGGGCAATGTTAGAAATGTCATGAGAAACAAGAATTATGTAAAAGAATTGATGTAAGTCATTGTTTCCAAGAGAAAGGGAGACAGGAGTGTAAAAAAGCGTTGTTTTTGGACGGCAATGAAGAAATGACTATGTTTTGCGATTTCTCCTGCTCAGAAAGACTTAGAAAGTTGATAATTGTGGGAAATGTTAGAAATGTCATGAGAAACAAGAATTATGTAAAAGAATTGATGTAAGTCATTGTTTCCAAGAGAAAGGGAGACAGGAGTGTAAAAAAGCGTTGTTTTTGGACGGCAATGAAGAAATGACTATGTTTTGCGATTTCTCCTGCTCAGAAAGACTTAGAAAGTTGATAATTGTGGGCAATGTTAGAAATGTCATGAGAAACAAGAATTATGTAAAAGAATTGATGTAAGTCATTGTTTCCAAGAGAAAGGGAGACCGGAGTGTAAAAAAGCGTTGTTTTTGGATGGCAATGAAGAAATGACTGTTTTGCGATTTCTCTTGCTCAGAAAGACTTAGAAAGTTGATAATTGTGGGCAATGTTAGAAATGTCATGAGAAACAAGAATTATGTAAAAGAATTGATGTAAGTCATTGTTTTCAAGAGAAAGGGAGACCGGAGTGTAAAAAAGCGTTGTTTTTGGACGGCAATGAAGAAATGACTATGTTTCGCGATTTCTCCTGCTCAGAAAGACTTAGAAAGTTGATAATTGTGGGCAATGTTAGAAATGTCATGAGAAACAAGAATTATGTAAAAGAATTGATGTAAGTCATTGTTTCCAAGAGAAAGGGAGACAGGAGTGTAAAAAAGCGTTGTTTTTGGACGGCAATGAAGAAATGACTATGTTTTGCGATTTCTCCTGCTCAGAAAGACTTAGAAAGTTGATAATTGTGGGCAATGTTAGAAATGTCATGAGAAACAAGAATTATGTAAAAGAATTGATGTAAGTCATTGTTTCCAAGAGAAAGGGAGACCGGAGTGTAAAAAAGCGTTGTTTTTGGACGGCAATGAACAAATTACTGTTTTGCGATTTCTCTTGCTCAGAAAGACTTAGAAAGTTGATAATTGTGGGCAATGTTAGAAATGTCATGAGAAACAAGAATTATGTAAAAGAATTGATGTAAGTCATTGTTTCCAAGAGAAAGGGAGACAGGAGTGTAAAAAAGCGTTGTTTTTGGATGGCAATGAAGAAATGACTATGTTTTGCGATTTCTCCTGCTCAGAAAGACTTAGAAAGTTGATAATTGTGGGCAATGTTAGAAATGTCATGAGAAACAAGAATTATGTAAAAGAATTGATGTAAGTCATTGTTTCCAAGAGAAAGGGAGACAGGAGTGTAAAAAAGCGTTGTTTTTGGACGGCAATGAAGAAATGACTATGTTTTGCGATTTCTCCTGCTCAGAAAGACTTAGAAAGTTGATAATTGTGGGCAATGTTAGAAATGTCATGAGAAACAAGAATTATGTAAAAGAATTGATGTAAGTCATTGTTTCCAAGAGAAAGGGAGACCGGAGTGTAAAAAAGCGTTGTTTTTGGACGGCAATGAAGAAATGACTATGTTTTGCGATTTCTCCTGCTCAGAAAGACTTAGAAAGTTGATAATTGTGGGCAATGTTAGAAATGTCATGAGAAACAAGAATTATGTAAAAGAATTGATGTAAGTCATTGTTTCCAAGAGAAAGGGAGACCGGAGTGTAAAAAAGCGTTGTTTTTGGACGGCAATGAAGAAATGACTATGTTTTGCGATTTCTCCTGCTCAGAAAGACTTAGAAAGTTGATAATTGTGGGCAATGTTAGAAATGTCATGAGAAACAAGAATTATGTAAAAGAATTGATGTAAGTCATTGTTTCCAAGAGAAAGGGAGACAGGAGTGTAAAAAAGCGTTGTTTTTGGACGGCAATGAAGAAATGACTATGTTTTGCGATTTCTCTTGCTCAGAAAGACTTAGAAAGTTGATAATTGTGGGCAATGTTAGAAATGTCATGAGAAACAAGAATTATGTAAAAGAATTGATGTAAGTCATTGTTTCCAAGAGAAAGGGAGACCGGAGTGTAAAAAAGCGTTGTTTTTGGACGGCAATGAAGAAATGACTGTTTTGCGATTTCTCCTGCTCAGAAAGACTTAGAAAGTTGATAATTGTGGGAAATGTTAGAAATGTCATGAGAAACAAGAATTATGTAAAAGAACTGATGTAAGTCATTGTTTCCAAGAGAAAGGGAGACCGGAGTGTAAAAAAGCGTTGTTTTTGGACGGCAATGAAGAAATGACTATGTTTTGCGATTTCTCTTGCTCAGAAAGACTTAGAAAGTTGATAATTGTGGGCAATGTTAGAAATGTCATGAGAAACAAGAATTATGTAAAAGAATTGATGTAAGTCATTGTTTCCAAGAGAAAGGGAGACAGGAGTGTAAAAAAGCGTTGTTTTTGGACGGCAATGAAGAAATGACTATGTTTTGCGATTTCTCCTGCTCAGAAAGACTTAGAAACTTGATAATTGTGGGCAATGTTAGAAATGTCATGAGAAACAAGAATTATGTAAAAGAATTGATGTAAGTCATTGTTTCCAAGAGAAAGGGAGACCAGAGTGTAAAAAAGCGTTGTTTTTGGACGGCAATGAAGAAATGACTGTTTTGCGATTTCTCTTGCTCAGAAAGACTTAGAAAGTTGATAATTGTGGGCAATGTTAGAAATGTCATGAGAAACAAGAATTATGTAAAAGAATTGATGTAAGTCATTGTTTCCAATAGAAAGGGAGACCGGAGTGTAAAAAAGCGTTGCTTTTGGACGGCAATGAAGAAATGACTATGTTTTGCGATTTCTCCTGCTCAGAAAGACTTAGAAAGTTGATAATTGTGGGCAATGTTAGAAATGTCATGAGAAACAAGAATTATGTAAAAGAATTGATGTAAGTCATTGTTTCCAAGAGAAAGGGAGACCGGAGTGTAAAAAAGCGTTGCTTTTGGACGGCAATGAAGAAATGACTATGTTTTGTGATTTCTCCTGCTCAGAAAGACTTAGAAAGTTGATAATTGTGGGCAATGTTAGAAATGTCATGAGAAACAAGAATTATGTAAAAGAATTGATGTAAGTCATTGTTTCCAAGAGAAAGGGAGACAGGAGTGTAAAAAAGCGTTGTTTTTGGACGGCAATGAAGAAATGACTATGTTTTGCGATTTCTCCTGCTCAGAAAGACTTAGAAAGTTGATAATTGTGGGCAATGTTAGAAATGTCATGAGAAACAAGAATTATGTAAAAGAATTGATGTAAGTCATTGTTTCCAAGAGAAAGGGAGACAGGAGTGTAAAAAAGCGTTTTTTTTGGACGGCAATGAAGAAATGACTATGTTTTGCGATTTCTCCTGCTTAGAAAGACTTAGAAAGTTGATAATTGTGGGCAATGTTAGAAAGTCATGAGAAACAAGAATTATGTAAAAGAATTGATGTAAGTCATTGTTTCCAAGAGAAAGGGAGACCGGAGTGTAAAAAAGCGTTGTTTTTGGACGGCAATGAAGAAATGACTGTTTTTTGATTTCTCTTGCTCAGAAAGACTTAGAAAGTTGATAATTGTGGGCAATGTTAGAAATGTCATGAGAAACAAGAATTATGTAAAAGAATTGATGTAAGTCATTGTTTCCAAGAGAAAGGGAGACCGGAGTGTAAAAAAGCGTTGTTTTTGGACGGCAATGAAGAAATGACTATGTTTTGCGATTTCTCCTGCTCAGAAAGACTTAGAAAGTTGATAATTGTGGGCAATGTTAGAAATGTCATGAGAAACAAGAATTATGTAAAAGAATTGATGTAAGTCATTGTTTCCAAGAGAAAGGGAGACAGGAGTTTAAAAAAGCGTTGTTTTTGGACGGCAATGAAGAAATGACTATGTTTTGCGATTTCTCCTGCTCAGAAAGACTTAGAAAGTTGATAATTGTGGGCAATGTTAGAAATGTCATGAGAAACAAGAATTATGTAAAAGAATTGATGTAAGTCATTGTTTCCAAGAGAAAGGGAGACCGGAGTGTAAAAAAGCGTTGTTTTTGGACGGCAATGAAGAAATGACTGTTTTGCGATTTCTCTTGCTCAGAAAGACTTAGAAAGTTGATAATTGTGGGCAATGTTAGAAATGTCATGAGAAACAAGAATTATGTAAAAGAATTGATGTAAGTCATTGTTTCCAAGAGAAAGGGAGACCGGAGTGTAAAAAAGCGTTGTTTTTGGACGGCAATGAAGAAATGACTATGTTTTGCGATTTCTCCTGCTCAGAAAGACTTAGAAAGTTGATAATTGTGGGCAATGTTAGAAATGTCATGAGAAACAAGAATTATGTAAAAGAATTGATGCAAGTCATTGTTTCCAAGAGAAAGGGAGACAGGAGTGTAAAAAAGCGTTGTTTTTGGACGGCAATGAAGAAATGACTATGTTTTGCGATTTCTCCTGCTCAGAAAGACTTAGAAAGTTGATAATTGTGGGCAATGTTAGAAATGTCATGAGAAACAAGAATTATGTAAAAGAATTGATGTAAGTCATTGTTTCCAAGAGAAAGGGAGACCGGAGTGTAAAAAAGCGTTGTTTTTGGACGGCAATGAAGAAATGACTGTTTTGCGATTTCTCTTGCTCAGAAAGACTTAGAAAGTTGATAATTGTGGGCAATGTTAGAAATGTCATGAGAAACAAGAATTATGTAAAAGAATTGATGTAAGTCATTGTTTCCAAGAGAAAGGGAGACCGGAGTGTAAAAAAGCGTTGTTTTTGGACGGCAATGAAGAAATGACTGTTTTTTGATTTCTCTTGCTCAGAAAGACTTAGAAAGTTGATAATTGTGGGCAATGTTAGAAATGTCATGAGAAACAAGAATTATGTAAAAGAATTGATGTAAGTCATTGTTTCCAAGAGAAAGGGAGACCGGAGTGTAAAAAAGCGTTGTTTTTGGACGGCAATGAAGAAATGACTATGTTTTGCGATTTCTCCTGCTCAGAAAGACTTAGAAAGTTGATAATTGTGGGCAATGTTAGAAATGTCATGAGAAACAAGAATTATGTAAAAGAATTGATGTAAGTCATTGTTTCCAAGAGAAAGGGAGACAGGAGTGTAAAAAAGCGTTGTTTTGGACGGCAATGAAGAAATGACTATGTTTTGCGATTTCTCCTGCTCAGAAAGACTTAGAAAGTTGATAATTGTGGGCAATGTTAGAAATGTCATGAGAAACAAGAATTATGTAAAAGAATTGATGTAAGTCATTGTTTCCAAGAGAAAGGGAGACCGGAGTGTAAAAAAGCGTTGTTTTTGGACGGCAATGAAGAAATGACTGTTTTGCGATTTCTCTTGCTCAGAAAGACTTAGAAAGTTGATAATTGTGGGCAATGTTAGAAATGTCATGAGAAACAAGAATTATGTAAAAGAATTGATGTAAGTCATTGTTTCCAAGAGAAAGGGAGACCGGAGTGTAAAAAAGCGTTGTTTTTGGACGGCAATGAAGAAATGACTATGTTTTGCGATTTCTCCTGCTCAGAAAGACTTAGAAAGTTGATAATTGTGGGCAATGTTAGAAATGTCATGAGAAACAAGAATTATGTAAAAGAATTGATGTAAGTCATTGTTTCCAAGAGAAAGGGAAACAGGAGTGTAAAAAAGCGTTGTTTTTGGACGGCAATGAAGAAATGACTATGTTTTGCGATTTCTCCTGCTCAGAAAGACTTAGAAAGTTGATAATTGTGGGCAATGTTAGAAATGTCATGAGAAACAAGAATTATGTAAAAGAATTGATGTAAGTCATTGTTTCCAAGAGAAAGGGAGACCGGAGTGTAAAAAAGCGTTGTTTTTGGACGGCAATGAAGAAATGACTGTTTTGCGATTTCTCTTGCTCAGAAAGACTTAGAAAGTTGATAATTGTGGGCAATGTTAGAAATGTCATGAGAAACAAGAATTATGTAAAAAAATTGATGTAAGTCATTGTTTCCAAGAGAAAGGGAGACAGGAGTGTAAAAAAGCGTTGTTTTTGGACGGCAATGAAGAAATGACTATGTTTTGCGATTTCTCCTGCTCAGAAAGACTTAGAAAGTTGACAATTGTGGGCAATGTTAGAAATGTCATGAGAAACAAGAATTATGTAAAAGAATTGATGTAAGTCATTGTTTCCAAGAGAAAGGGAGACAGGAGTGTAAAAAAGCGTTGTTTTTGGACGGCAATGAAGAAATGACTATGTTTTGCGATTTCTCCTGCTCAGAAAGACTTAGAAAGTTGATAATTGTGGGCAATGTTAGAAATGTCATGAGAAACAAGAATTATGTAAAAGAATTGATGTAAGTCATTGTTTCCAAGAGAAAGGGAGACCGGAGTGTAAAAAAGCGTTGTTTTTGGACGGCAATGAAGAAATGACTATGTTTTGCGATTTCTCCTGCTCAGAAAGACTTAGAAAGTTGATAATTGTGGGCAATGTTAGAAATGTCATGAGAAACAAGAATTATGTAAAAGAATTGATGTAAGTCATTGTTTCCAAGAGAAAGGGAGACCGGAGTGTAAAAAAGCGTTGTTTTTGGATGGCAATGAAGAAATGACTGTTTTGCGATTTCTCTTGCTCAGAAAGACTTAGAAAGTTGATAATTGTGGGCAATGTTAGAAATGTCATGAGAAACAAGAATTATGTAAAAGAATTGATGTAAGTCATTGTTTCCAAGAGAAAGGGAGACCGGAGTGTAAAAAAGCGTTGTTTTTGGACGGCAATGAAGAAATGACTATGTTTTGCGATTTCTCTTGCTCAGAAAGACTTAGAAAGTTGATAATTGTGGGCAATGTTAGAAATGTCACGAGAAACAAGAATTATGTAAAAGAATTGATGTAAGTCATTGTTTCCAAGAGAAAGGGAGACCGGAGTGTAAAAAAGCGTTGTTTTTGGACGGCAATGAAGAAATGACTGTTTTGCGATTTCTCTTGCTCAGAAAGACTTAGAAAGTTGATAATTGTGGGCAATGTTAGAAATGTCATGAGAAACAAGAATTATGTAAAAAAATTGATGTAAGTCATTGTTTCCAAGAGAAAGGGAGACCGGAGTGTAAAAAAGCGTTGTTTTTGGACGGCAATGAAGAAATGACTATGTTTTGCGATTTCTCCTGCTCAGAAAGACTTAGAAAGTTGATAATTGTGGGCAATGTTAGAAATGTCATGAGAAACAAGAATTATGTAAAAGAATTGATGTAAGTCATTGTTTCCAAGAGAAAGGGAGACAGGAGTGTAAAAAAGCGTTGTTTTTGGACGGCAATGAAGAAATGACTATGGTTTGCGATTTCTCCTGCTCAGAAAGACTTAGAAAGTTGATAATTGTGGGAAATGTTAGAAATGTCATGAGAAACAAGAATTATGTAAAAGAATTGATGTAAGTCATTGTTTCCAAGAGAAAGGGAGACCGGAGTGTAAAAAAGCGTTGTTTTTGGACGGCAATGAAGAAATGACTGTTTTGCGATTTCTCTTGCTCAGAAAGACTTAGAAAGTTGATAATTGTGGGCAATGTTAGAAATGTCATGAGAAACAAGAATTATGTAAAAGAATTGATGTAAGTCATTGTTTCCAAGAGAAAGGGAGATCGGAGTGTAAAAAAGCGTTGTTTTTGGACGGCAATGAAGAAATGACTGTTTTGCGATTTCTCTTGCTCAGAAAGACTTAGAAAGTTGATAATTGTGGGCAATGTTAGAAATGTCATGAGAAACAAGAATTATGTAAAAGAATTGATGTAAGTCATTGTTTCCAAGAGAAAGGGAGACCAGAGTGTAAAAAAGCGTTGTTTTTGGACGGCAATGAAGAAATGACTGTTTTGCGATTTCTCTTGCTCAGAAAGACTTAGAAAGTTGATAATTGTGGGCAATGTTAGAAATGTCATGAGAAACAAGAATTATGTAAAAGAATTGATGTAAGTCATTGTTTCCAATAGAAAGGGAGACCGGAGTGTAAAAAAGCGTTGCTTTTGGACGGCAATGAAGAAATGACTATGTTTTGCGATTTCTCCTGCTCAGAAAGACTTAGAAAGTTGATAATTGTGGGCCAATGTTAGAAATGTCATGAGAAACAAGAATTATGTAAAAGAATTGATGTAAGTCATTGTTTCCAAGAGAAAGGGAGACAGGAGTGTAAAAAAGCGTTGTTTTTGGACGGCAATGAAGAAATGACTATGTTTTGCGATTTCTCCTGCTCAGAAAGACTTAGAAAGTTGATAATTGTGGGCAATGTTAGAAATGTCATGAGAAACAAGAATTATGTAAAAGAATTGATGTAAGTCATTGTTTCCAAGAGAAAGGGAGACCGGAGTGTAAAAAAGCGTTGTTTTTGGATGGCAATGAAGAAATGACTGTTTTGCGATTTCTCTTGCTCAGAAAGACTTAGAAAGTTGATAATTGTGGGCAATGTTAGAAATGTCATGAGAAACAAGAATTATGTAAAAGAATTGATGTAAGTCATTGTTTCCAAGAGAAAGGGAGACAGGAGTGTAAAAAAGCGTTGTTTTTGGACGGCAATGAAGAAATGACTATGTTTTGCGATTTCTCCTGCTCAGAAAGACTTAGAAAGTTGATAATTGTGGGAAATGTTAGAAATGTCATGAGAAACAAGAATTATGTAAAAGAATTGATGTAAGTCATTGTTTCCAAGAGAAAGGGAGACCGGAGTGTAAAAAAGCGTTGTTTTTGGACGGCAATGAAGAAATGACTGTTTTGCGATTTCTCTTGCTCAGAAAGACTTAGAAAGTTGATAATTGTGGGCAATGTTAGAAATGTCATGAGAAACAAGAATTATGTAAAAGAATTGATGTAAGTCATTGTTTCCAAGAGAAAGGGAGATCGGAGTGTAAAAAAGCGTTGTTTTTGGACGGCAATGAAGAAATGACTGTTTTGCGATTTCTCTTGCTCAGAAAGACTTAGAAAGTTGATAATTGTGGGCAATGTTAGAAATGTCATGAGAAACAAGAATTATGTAAAAGAATTGATGTAAGTCATTGTTTCCAAGAGAAAGGGAGACAGGAGTGTAAAAAAGCGTTGTTTTTGGACGGCAATGAAGAAATGACTATGTTTTGCGATTTCTCCTGCTCAGAAAGACTTAGAAAGTTGATAATTGTGGGAAATGTTAGAAATGTCATGAGAAACAAGAATTATGTAAAAGAATTGATGTAAGTCATTGTTTCCAAGAGAAAGGGAGACAGGAGTGTAAAAAAGCGTTGTTTTTGGACGGCAATGAAGAAATGACTATGTTTTGCGATTTCTCCTGCTCAGAAAGACTTAGAAAGTTGATAATTGTGGGCAATGTTAGAAATGTCATGAGAAACAAGAATTATGTAAAAGAATTGATGTAAGTCATTGTTTCCAAGAGAAAGGGAGACAGGAGTGTAAAAAAGCGTTGTTTTTGGACGGCAATGAAGAAATGACTATGTTTTGCGATTTCTCTTGCTCAGAAAGACTTAGAAAGTTGATAATTGTGGGCAATGTTAGAAATGTCATGAGAAACAAGAATTATGTAAAAGAATTGATGTAAGTCATTGTTTCCAAGAGAAAGGGAGACCGGAGTGTAAAAAAGCGTTGTTTTTGGACGGCAATGAAGAAATGACTGTTTTGCGATTTCTCTTGCTCAGAAAGACTTAGAAAGTTGATAATTGTGGGCAATGTTAGAAATGTCATGAGAAACAAGAATTATGTAAAAAAATTGATGTAAGTCATTGTTTCCAAGAGAAAGGGAGACCGGAGTGTAAAAAAGCGTTGTTTTTGGACGGCAATGAAGAAATGACTATGTTTTGCGATTTCTCCTGCTCAGAAAGACTTAGAAAGTTGATAATTGTGGGCAATGTTAGAAATGTCATGAGAAACAAGAATTATGTAAAAGAATTGATGTAAGTCATTGTTTCCAAGAGAAAGGGAGACAGGAGTGTAAAAAAGCGTTGTTTTTGGACGGCAATGAAGAAATGACTATGGTTTCCGATTTCTCCTGCTCAGAAAGACTTAGAAAGTTGATAATTGTGGGAAATGTTAGAAATGTCATGAGAAACAAGAATTATGTAAAAGAATTGATGTAAGTCATTGTTTCCAAGAGAAAGGGAGACCGGAGTGTAAAAAAGCGTTGTTTTTGGACGGCAATGAAGAAATGACTGTTTTGCGATTTCTCTTGCTCAGAAAGACTTAGAAAGTTGATAATTGTGGGCAATGTTAGAAATGTCATGAGAAACAAGAATTATGTAAAAGAATTGATGTAAGTCATTGTTTCCAAGAGAAAGGGAGATCGGAGTGTAAAAAAGCGTTGTTTTTGGACGGCAATGAAGAAATGACTGTTTTGCGATTTCTCTTGCTCAGAAAGACTTAGAAAGTTGATAATTGTGGGCAATGTTAGAAATGTCATGAGAAACAAGAATTATGTAAAAGAATTGATGTAAGTCATTGTTTCCAAGAGAAAGGGAGACAGGAGTGTAAAAAAGCGTTGTTTTTGGACGGCAATGAAGAAATGACTATGTTTTGCGATTTCTCCTGCTCAGAAAGACTTAGAAAGTTGATAATTGTGGGAAATGTTAGAAATGTCATGAGAAACAAGAATTATGTAAAAGAATTGATGTAAGTCATTGTTTCCAAGAGAAAGGGAGACAGGAGTGTAAAAAAGCGTTGTTTTTGGACGGCAATGAAGAAATGACTATGTTTTGCGATTTCTCCTGCTCAGAAAGACTTAGAAAGTTGATAATTGTGGGCAATGTTAGAAATGTCATGAGAAACAAGAATTATGTAAAAGAATTGATGTAAGTCATTGTTTCCAAGAGAAAGGGAGACCGGAGTGTAAAAAAGCGTTGTTTTTGGATGGCAATGAAGAAATGACTGTTTTGCGATTTCTCTTGCTCAGAAAGACTTAGAAAGTTGATAATTGTGGGCAATGTTAGAAATGTCATGAGAAACAAGAATTATGTAAAAGAATTGATGTAAGTCATTGTTTCCAAGAGAAAGGGAGACCGGAGTGTAAAAAAGCGTTGTTTTTGGACGGCAATGAAGAAATGACTATGTTTCGCGATTTCTCCTGCTCAGAAAGACTTAGAAAGTTGATAATTGTGGGCAATGTTAGAAATGTCATGAGAAACAAGAATTATGTAAAAGAATTGATGTAAGTCATTGTTTCCAAGAGAAAGGGAGACAGGAGTGTAAAAAAGCGTTGTTTTTGGACGGCAATGAAGAAATGACTATGTTTTGCGATTTCTCCTGCTCAGAAAGACTTAGAAAGTTGATAATTGTGGGCAATGTTAGAAATGTCATGAGAAACAAGAATTATGTAAAAGAATTGATGTAAGTCATTGTTTCCAAGAGAAAGGGAGACCGGAGTGTAAAAAAGCGTTGTTTTTGGACGGCAATGAACAAATTACTGTTTTGCGATTTCTCTTGCTCAGAAAGACTTAGAAAGTTGATAATTGTGGGCAATGTTAGAAATGTCATGAGAAACAAGAATTATGTAAAAGAATTGATGTAAGTCATTGTTTCCAAGAGAAAGGGAGACAGGAGTGTAAAAAAGCGTTGTTTTTGGACGGCAATGAAGAAATGACTATGTTTTGCGATTTCTCCTGCTCAGAAAGACTTAGAAAGTTGATAATTGTGGGCAATGTTAGAAATGTCATGAGAAACAAGAATTATGTAAAAGAATTGATGTAAGTCATTGTTTCCAAGAGAAAGGGAGACAGGAGTGTAAAAAAGCGTTGTTTTTGGACGGCAATGAAGAAATGACTATGTTTTGCGATTTCTCCTGCTCAGAAAGACTTAGAAAGTTGATAATTGTGGGCAATGTTAGAAATGTCATGAGAAACAAGAATTATGTAAAAGAATTGATGTAAGTCATTGTTTCCAAGAGAAAGGGAGACCGGAGTGTAAAAAAGCGTTGTTTTTGGACGGCAATGAAGAAATGACTATGTTTTTGCGATTTCTCCTGCTCAGAAAGACTTAGAAAGTTGATAATTGTGGACAATGTTAGAAATGTCATGAGAAACAAGAATTATGTAAAAGAATTGATGTAAGTCATTGTTTCCAAGAGAAAGGGAGACCGGAGTGTAAAAAAGCGTTGTTTTTGGACGGCAATGAAGAAATGACTATGTTTTGCGATTTCTCCTGCTCAGAAAGACTTAGAAAGTTGATAATTGTGGGCAATGTTAGAAATGTCATGAGAAACAAGAATTATGTAAAAGAATTGATGTAAGTCATTGTTTCCAAGAGAAAGGGAGACAGGAGTGTAAAAAAGCGTTGTTTTTGGACGGCAATGAAGAAATGACTATGTTTTGCGATTTCTCCTGCTCAGAAAGACTTAGAAAGTTGATAATTGTGGGCAATGTTAGAAATGTCATGAGAAACAAGAATTATGTAAAAGAATTGATGTAAGTCATTGTTTCCAAGAGAAAGGGAGACCGGAGTGTAAAAAAGCGTTGTTTTTGGACGGCAATGAAGAAATGACTGTTTTGCGATTTCTCCTGCTCAGAAAGACTTAGAAAGTTGATAATTGTGGGAAATGTTAGAAATGTCATGAGAAACAAGAATTATGTAAAAGAACTGATGTAAGTCATTGTTTCCAAGAGAAAGGGAGACCGGAGTGTAAAAAAGCGTTGTTTTTGGACGGCAATGAAGAAATGACTATGTTTTGCGATTTCTCTTGCTCAGAAAGACTTAGAAAGTTGATAATTGTGGGCAATGTTAGAAATGTCATGAGAAACAAGAATTATGTAAAAGAATTGATGTAAGTCATTGTTTCCAAGAGAAAGGGAGACAGGAGTGTAAAAAAGCGTTGTTTTTGGACGGCAATGAAGAAATGACTATGTTTTGCGATTTCTCCTGCTCAGAAAGACTTAGAAACTTGATAATTGTGGGCAATGTTAGAAATGTCATGAGAAACAAGAATTATGTAAAAGAATTGATGTAAGTCATTGTTTCCAAGAGAAAGGGAGACCAGAGTGTAAAAAAGCGTTGTTTTTGGACGGCAATGAAGAAATGACTGTTTTGCGATTTCTCTTGCTCAGAAAGACTTAGAAAGTTGATAATTGTGGGCAATGTTAGAAATGTCATGAGAAACAAGAATTATGTAAAAGAATTGATGTAAGTCATTGTTTCCAATAGAAAGGGAGACCGGAGTGTAAAAAAGCGTTGCTTTTGGACGGCAATGAAGAAATGACTATGTTTTGCGATTTCTCCTGCTCAGAAAGACTTAGAAAGTTGATAATTGTGGGCAATGTTAGAAATGTCATGAGAAACAAGAATTATGTAAAAGAATTGATGTAAGTCATTGTTTCCAAGAGAAAGGGAGACCGGAGTGTAAAAAAGCGTTGCTTTTGGACGGCAATGAAGAAATGACTATGTTTTGTGATTTCTCCTGCTCAGAAAGACTTAGAAAGTTGATAATTGTGGGCAATGTTAGAAATGTCATGAGAAACAAGAATTATGTAAAAGAATTGATGTAAGTCATTGTTTCCAAGAGAAAGGGAGACAGGAGTGTAAAAAAGCGTTGTTTTTGGACGGCAATGAAGAAATGACTATGTTTTGCGATTTCTCCTGCTCAGAAAGACTTAGAAAGTTGATAATTGTGGGCAATGTTAGAAATGTCATGAGAAACAAGAATTATGTAAAAGAATTGATGTAAGTCATTGTTTCCAAGAGAAAGGGAGACAGGAGTGTAAAAAAGCGTTTTTTTTGGACGGCAATGAAGAAATGACTATGTTTTGCGATTTCTCCTGCTTAGAAAGACTTAGAAAGTTGATAATTGTGGGCAATGTTAGAAATGTCATGAGAAACAAGAATTATGTAAAAGAATTGATGTAAGTCATTGTTTCCAAGAGAAAGGGAGACCGGAGTGTAAAAAAGCGTTGTTTTTGGACGGCAATGAAGAAATGACTGTTTTTTGATTTCTCTTGCTCAGAAAGACTTAGAAAGTTGATAATTGTGGGCAATGTTAGAAATGTCATGAGAAACAAGAATTATGTAAAAGAATTGATGTAAGTCATTGTTTCCAAGAGAAAGGGAGACCGGAGTGTAAAAAAGCGTTGTTTTTGGACGGCAATGAAGAAATGACTATGTTTTGCGATTTCTCCTGCTCAGAAAGACTTAGAAAGTTGATAATTGTGGGCAATGTTAGAAATGTCATGAGAAACAAGAATTATGTAAAAGAATTGATGTAAGTCATTGTTTCCAAGAGAAAGGGAGACAGGAGTTTAAAAAAGCGTTGTTTTTGGACGGCAATGAAGAAATGACTATGTTTTGCGATTTCTCCTGCTCAGAAAGACTTAGAAAGTTGATAATTGTGGGCAATGTTAGAAATGTCATGAGAAACAAGAATTATGTAAAAGAATTGATGTAAGTCATTGTTTCCAAGAGAAAGGGAGACCGGAGTGTAAAAAAGCGTTGTTTTTGGACGGCAATGAAGAAATGACTGTTTTGCGATTTCTCTTGCTCAGAAAGACTTAGAAAGTTGATAATTGTGGGCAATGTTAGAAATGTCATGAGAAACAAGAATTATGTAAAAGAATTGATGTAAGTCATTGTTTCCAAGAGAAAGGGAGACCGGAGTGTAAAAAAGCGTTGTTTTTGGACGGCAATGAAGAAATGACTATGTTTTGCGATTTCTCCTGCTCAGAAAGACTTAGAAAGTTGATAATTGTGGGCAATGTTAGAAATGTCATGAGAAACAAGAATTATGTAAAAGAATTGATGCAAGTCATTGTTTCCAAGAGAAAGGGAGACAGGAGTGTAAAAAAGCGTTGTTTTTGGACGGCAATGAAGAAATGACTATGTTTTGCGATTTCTCCTGCTCAGAAAGACTTAGAAAGTTGATAATTGTGGGCAATGTTAGAAATGTCATGAGAAACAAGAATTATGTAAAAGAATTGATGTAAGTCATTGTTTCCAAGAGAAAGGGAGACCGGAGTGTAAAAAAGCGTTGTTTTTGGACGGCAATGAAGAAATGACTGTTTTGCGATTTCTCTTGCTCAGAAAGACTTAGAAAGTTGATAATTGTGGGCAATGTTAGAAATGTCATGAGAAACAAGAATTATGTAAAAGAATTGATGTAAGTCATTGTTTCCAAGAGAAAGGGAGACCAGAGTGTAAAAAAGCGTTGTTTTTGGACGGCAATGAAGAAATGACTGTTTTGCGATTTCTCTTGCTCAGAAAGACTTAGAAAGTTGATAATTGTGGGCAATGTTAGAAATGTCATGAGAAACAAGAATTATGTAAAAGAATTGATGTAAGTCATTGTTTCCAATAGAAAGGGAGACCGGAGTGTAAAAAAGCGTTGCTTTTGGACGGCAATGAAGAAATGACTATGTTTTGCGATTTCTCCTGCTCAGAAAGACTTAGAAAGTTGATAATTGTGGGCAATGTTAGAAATGTCATGAGAAACAAGAATTATGTAAAAGAATTGATGTAAGTCATTGTTTCCAAGAGAAAGGGAGACCGGAGTGTAAAAAAGCGTTGCTTTTGGACGGCAATGAAGAAATGACTATGTTTTGTGATTTCTCCTGCTCAGAAAGACTTAGAAAGTTGATAATTGTGGGCAATGTTAGAAATGTCATGAGAAACAAGAATTATGTAAAAGAATTGATGTAAGTCATTGTTTCCAAGAGAAAGGGAGACAGGAGTGTAAAAAAGCGTTGTTTTTGGACGGCAATGAAGAAATGACTATGTTTTGCGATTTCTCCTGCTTAGAAAGACTTAGAAAGTTGATAATTGTGGGCAATGTTAGAAATGTCATGAGAAACAAGAATTATGTAAAAGAATTGATGTAAGTCATTGTTTCCAAGAGAAAGGGAGACCGGAGTGTAAAAAAGCGTTGTTTTTGGACGGCAATGAAGAAATGACTGTTTTTTGATTTCTCTTGCTCAGAAAGACTTAGAAAGTTGATAATTGTGGGCAATGTTAGAAATGTCATGAGAAACAAGAATTATGTAAAAGAATTGATGTAAGTCATTGTTTCCAAGAGAAAGGGAGACCGGAGTGTAAAAAAGCGTTGTTTTTGGACGGCAATGAAGAAATGACTATGTTTTGCGATTTCTCCTGCTCAGAAAGACTTAGAAAGTTGATAATTGTGGGCAATGTTAGAAATGTCATGAGAAACAAGAATTATGTAAAAGAATTGATGTAAGTCATTGTTTCCAAGAGAAAGGGAGACAGGAGTTTAAAAAAGCGTTGTTTTTGGACGGCAATGAAGAAATGACTATGTTTTGCGATTTCTCCTGCTCAGAAAGACTTAGAAAGTTGATAATTGTGGGCAATGTTAGAAATGTCATGAGAAACAAGAATTATGTAAAAGAATTGATGTAAGTCATTGTTTCCAAGAGAAAGGGAGACCGGAGTGTAAAAAAGCGTTGTTTTTGGACGGCAATGAAGAAATGACTGTTTTGCGATTTCTCTTGCTCAGAAAGACTTAGAAAGTTGATAATTGTGGGCAATGTTAGAAATGTCATGAGAAACAAGAATTATGTAAAAGAATTGATGTAAGTCATTGTTTCCAAGAGAAAGGGAGACCGGAGTGTAAAAAAGCGTTGTTTTTGGACGGCAATGAAGAAATGACTATGTTTTGCGATTTCTCCTGCTCAGAAAGACTTAGAAAGTTGATAATTGTGGGCAATGTTAGAAATGTCATGAGAAACAAGAATTATGTAAAAGAATTGATGCAAGTCATTGTTTCCAAGAGAAAGGGAGACAGGAGTGTAAAAAAGCGTTGTTTTTGGACGGCAATGAAGAAATGACTATGTTTTGCGATTTCTCCTGCTCAGAAAGACTTAGAAAGTTGATAATTGTGGGCAATGTTAGAAATGTCATGAGAAACAAGAATTATGTAAAAGAATTGATGTAAGTCATTGTTTCCAAGAGAAAGGGAGACCGGAGTGTAAAAAAGCGTTGTTTTTGGACGGCAATGAAGAAATGACTGTTTTGCGATTTCTCTTGCTCAGAAAGACTTAGAAAGTTGATAATTGTGGGCAATGTTAGAAATGTCATGAGAAACAAGAATTATGTAAAAGAATTGATGTAAGTCATTGTTTCCAAGAGAAAGGGAGACCGGAGTGTAAAAAAGCGTTGTTTTTGGACGGCAATGAAGAAATGACTATGTTTTGCGATTTCTCCTGCTCAGAAAGACTTAGAAAGTTGATAATTGTGGGAAATGTTAGAAATGTCATGAGAAACAAGAATTATGTAAAAGAATTGATGTAAGTCATTGTTTCCAAGAGAAAGGGAGACCGGAGTGTAAAAAAGCGTTGTTTTTGGACGGCAATGAAGAAATGACTGTTTTGCGATTTCTCTTGCTCAGAAAGACTTAGAAAGTTGATAATTGTGGGCAATGTTAGAAATGTCATGAGAAACAAGAATTATGTAAAAGAATTGATGTAAGTCATTGTTTCCAAGAGAAAGGGAGACCGGAGTGTAAAAAAGCGTTGTTTTTGGACGGCAATGAAGAAATGACTATGTTTTGCGATTTCTCCTGCTCAGAAAGACTTAGAAAGTTGATAATTGTGGGCAATGTTAGAAATGTCATGAGAAACAAGAATTATGTAAAAGAATTGATGTAAGTCATTGTTTCCAAGAGAAAGGGAGACAGGAGTGTAAAAAAGCGTTTTTTTTGGACGGCAATGAAGAAATGACTGTGTTTTGCGATTTCTCCTGCTCAGAAAGACTTAGAAAGTTGATAATTGTGGGCAATGTTAGAAATGTCATGAGAAACAAGAATTATGTAAAAGAATTGATGTAAGTCATTGTTTCCAAGAGAAAGGGAGACCGGAGTGTAAAAAAGCGTTGTTTTTGGACGGCAATGAAGAAATGACTGTTTTTTGATTTCTCTTGCTCAGAAAGACTTAGAAAGTTGATAATTGTGGGCAATGTTAGAAATGTCATGAGAAACAAGAATTATGTAAAAGAATTGATGTAAGTCATTGTTTCCAAGAGAAAGGGAGACCGGAGTGTAAAAAAGCGTTGTTTTTGGACGGCAATGAAGAAATGACTATGTTTTGCGATTTCTCCTGCTCAGAAAGACTTAGAAAGTTGATAATTGTGGGCAATGTTAGAAATGTCATGAGAAACAAGAATTATGTAAAAGAATTGATGTAAGTCATTGTTTCCAAGAGAAAGGGAGACAGGAGTGTAAAAAAGCGTTGTTTTTGGACGGCAATGAAGAAATGACTATGTTTTGCGATTTCTCCTGCTCAGAAAGACTTAGAAAGTTGATAATTGTGGGCAATGTTAAAAATGTCATGAGAAACAAGAATTATGTAAAAGAATTGATGTAAGTCATTGTTTCCAAGAGAAAGGGAGACCGGAGTGTAAAAAAGCGTTGTTTTTGGACGGCAATGAAGAAATGACTGTTTTGCGATTTCTCTTGCTCAGAAAGACTTAGAAAGTTGATAATTGTGGGCAATGTTAGAAATGTCATGAGAAACAAGAATTATGTAAAAGAATTGATGTAAGTCATTGTTTCCAAGAGAAAGGGAGACCGGAGTGTAAAAAAGCGTTGTTTTTGGACGGCAATGAAGAAATGACTATGTTTTGCGATTTCTCCTGCTCAGAAAGACTTAGAAAGTTGATAATTGTGGGCAATGTTAGAAATGTCATGAGAAACAAGAATTATGTAAAAGAATTGATGTAAGTCATTGTTTCCAAGAGAAAGGGAAACAGGAGTGTAAAAAAGCGTTGTTTTTGGACGGCAATGAAGAAATGACTATGTTTTGCGATTTCTCCTGCTCAGAAAGACTTAGAAAGTTGATAATTGTGGGCAATGTTAGAAATGTCATGAGAAACAAGAATTATGTAAAAGAATTGATGTAAGTCATTGTTTCCAAGAGAAAGGGAGACCGGAGTGTAAAAAAGCGTTGTTTTTGGACGGCAATGAAGAAATGACTGTTTTGCGATTTCTCTTGCTCAGAAAGACTTAGAAAGTTGATAATTGTGGGCAATGTTAGAAATGTCATGAGAAACAAGAATTATGTAAAAAAATTGATGTAAGTCATTGTTTCCAAGAGAAAGGGAGACAGGAGTGTAAAAAAGCGTTGTTTTTGGACGGCAATGAAGAAATGACTATGTTTTGCGATTTCTCCTGCTCAGAAAGACTTAGAAAGTTGACAATTGTGGGCAATGTTAGAAATGTCATGAGAAACAAGAATTATGTAAAAGAATTGATGTAAGTCATTGTTTCCAAGAGAAAGGGAGACAGGAGTGTAAAAAAGCGTTGTTTTTGGACGGCAATGAAGAAATGACTATGTTTTGCGATTTCTCCTGCTCAGAAAGACTTAGAAAGTTGATAATTGTGGGCAATGTTAGAAATGTCATGAGAAACAAGAATTATGTAAAAGAATTGATGTAAGTCATTGTTTCCAAGAGAAAGGGAGACCGGAGTGTAAAAAAGCGTTGTTTTTGGACGGCAATGAAGAAATGACTATGTTTTGCGATTTCTCCTGCTCAGAAAGACTTAGAAAGTTGATAATTGTGGGCAATGTTAGAAATGTCATGAGAAACAAGAATTATGTAAAAGAATTGATGTAAGTCATTGTTTCCAAGAGAAAGGGAGACCGGAGTGTAAAAAAGCGTTGTTTTTGGATGGCAATGAAGAAATGACTGTTTTGCGATTTCTCTTGCTCAGAAAGACTTAGAAAGTTGATAATTGTGGGCAATGTTAGAAATGTCATGAGAAACAAGAATTATGTAAAAGAATTGATGTAAGTCATTGTTTCCAAGAGAAAGGGAGACCGGAGTGTAAAAAAGCGTTGTTTTTGGACGGCAATGAAGAAATGACTATGTTTCGCGATTTCTCCTGCTCAGAAAGACTTAGAAAGTTGATAATTGTGGGCAATGTTAGAAATGTCATGAGAAACAAGAATTATGTAAAAGAATTGATGTAAGTCATTGTTTCCAAGAGAAAGGGAGACAGGAGTGTAAAAAAGCGTTGTTTTTGGACGGCAATGAAGAAATGACTATGTTTTGCGATTTCTCCTGCTCAGAAAGACTTAGAAAGTTGATAATTGTGGGCAATGTTAGAAATGTCATGAGAAACAAGAATTATGTAAAAGAATTGATGTAAGTCATTGTTTCCAAGAGAAAGGGAGACCGGAGTGTAAAAAAGCGTTGTTTTTGGACGGCAATGAAGAAATGACTGTTTTGCGATTTCTCTTGCTCAGAAAGACTTAGAAAGTTGATAATTGTGGGCAATGTTAGAAATGTCATGAGAAACAAGAATTATGTAAAAGAATTGATGTAAGTCATTGTTTCCAAGAGAAAGGGAGACCGGAGTGTAAAAAAGCGTTGTTTTTGGACGGCAATGAAGAAATGACTATGTTTTGCGATTTCTCCTGCTCAGAAAGACTTAGAAAGTTGATAATTGTGGGCAATGTTAGAAATGTCATGAGAAACAAGAATTATGTAAAAGAATTGATGTAAGTCATTGTTTCCAAGAGAAAGGGAGACAGGAGTGTAAAAAAGCGTTTTTTTTGGACGGCAATGAAGAAATGACTGTGTTTTGCGATTTCTCCTGCTCAGAAAGACTTAGAAAGTTGATAATTGTGGGCAATGTTAGAAATGTCATGAGAAACAAGAATTATGTAAAAGAATTGATGTAAGTCATTGTTTCCAAGAGAAAGGGAGACCGGAGTGTAAAAAAGCGTTGTTTTTGGACGGCAATGAAGAAATGACTGTTTTTTGATTTCTCTTGCTCAGAAAGACTTAGAAAGTTGATAATTGTGGGCAATGTTAGAAATGTCATGAGAAACAAGAATTATGTAAAAGAATTGATGTAAGTCATTGTTTCCAAGAGAAAGGGAGACCGGAGTGTAAAAAAGCGTTGTTTTTGGACGGCAATGAAGAAATGACTATGTTTTGCGATTTCTCCTGCTCAGAAAGACTTAGAAAGTTGATAATTGTGGGCAATGTTAGAAATGTCATGAGAAACAAGAATTATGTAAAAGAATTGATGTAAGTCATTGTTTCCAAGAGAAAGGGAGACAGGAGTGTAAAAAAGCGTTGTTTTTGGACGGCAATGAAGAAATGACTATGTTTTGCGATTTCTCCTGCTCAGAAAGACTTAGAAAGTTGATAATTGTGGGCAATGTTAAAAATGTCATGAGAAACAAGAATTATGTAAAAGAATTGATGTAAGTCATTGTTTCCAAGAGAAAGGGAGACCGGAGTGTAAAAAAGCGTTGTTTTTGGACGGCAATGAAGAAATGACTGTTTTGCGATTTCTCTTGCTCAGAAAGACTTAGAAAGTTGATAATTGTGGGCAATGTTAGAAATGTCATGAGAAACAAGAATTATGTAAAAGAATTGATGTAAGTCATTGTTTCCAAGAGAAAGGGAGACCGGAGTGTAAAAAAGCGTTGTTTTTGGACGGCAATGAAGAAATGACTATGTTTTGCGATTTCTCCTGCTCAGAAAGACTTAGAAAGTTGATAATTGTGGGCAATGTTAGAAATGTCATGAGAAACAAGAATTATGTAAAAGAATTGATGTAAGTCATTGTTTCCAAGAGAAAGGGAAACAGGAG
The DNA here is from genome assembly GCF_038048845.1 of Mixophyes fleayi. Classification (NCBI taxonomy): domain Eukaryota; kingdom Metazoa; phylum Chordata; class Amphibia; order Anura; family Limnodynastidae; genus Mixophyes; species Mixophyes fleayi. The sequence continues at coordinate 16,773 of NW_027446701.1, read as the reverse complement.
TGTAAAAAAGCGTTGTTTTTGGACGGCAATGAAGAAATGACTATGTTTTGCGATTTCTCCTGCTCAGAAAGACTTAGAAAGTTGATAATTGTGGGCAATGTTAGAAATGTCATGAGAAACAAGAATTATGTAAAAGAATTGATGTAAGTCATTGTTTCCAAGAGAAAGGGAGACCGGAGTGTAAAAAAGCGTTGTTTTTGGACGGCAATGAAGAAATGACTGTTTTGCGATTTCTCTTGCTCAGAAAGACTTAGAAAGTTGATAATTGTGGGCAATGTTAGAAATGTCATGAGAAACAAGAATTATGTAAAAAAATTGATGTAAGTCATTGTTTCCAAGAGAAAGGGAGACAGGAGTGTAAAAAAGCGTTGTTTTTGGACGGCAATGAAGAAATGACTATGTTTTGCGATTTCTCCTGCTCAGAAAGACTTAGAAAGTTGACAATTGTGGGCAATGTTAGAAATGTCATGAGAAACAAGAATTATGTAAAAGAATTGATGTAAGTCATTGTTTCCAAGAGAAAGGGAGACAGGAGTGTAAAAAAGCGTTGTTTTTGGACGGCAATGAAGAAATGACTATGTTTTGCGATTTCTCCTGCTCAGAAAGACTTAGAAAGTTGATAATTGTGGGCAATGTTAGAAATGTCATGAGAAACAAGAATTATGTAAAAGAATTGATGTAAGTCATTGTTTCCAAGAGAAAGGGAGACCGGAGTGTAAAAAAGCGTTGTTTTTGGACGGCAATGAAGAAATGACTATGTTTTGCGATTTCTCCTGCTCAGAAAGACTTAGAAAGTTGATAATTGTGGGCAATGTTAGAAATGTCATGAGAAACAAGAATTATGTAAAAGAATTGATGTAAGTCATTGTTTCCAAGAGAAAGGGAGACCGGAGTGTAAAAAAGCGTTGTTTTTGGATGGCAATGAAGAAATGACTGTTTTGCGATTTCTCTTGCTCAGAAAGACTTAGAAAGTTGATAATTGTGGGCAATGTTAGAAATGTCATGAGAAACAAGAATTATGTAAAAGAATTGATGTAAGTCATTGTTTCCAAGAGAAAGGGAGACCGGAGTGTAAAAAAGCGTTGTTTTTGGACGGCAATGAAGAAATGACTATGTTTCGCGATTTCTCCTGCTCAGAAAGACTTAGAAAGTTGATAATTGTGGGCAATGTTAGAAATGTCATGAGAAACAAGAATTATGTAAAAGAATTGATGTAAGTCATTGTTTCCAAGAGAAAGGGAGACAGGAGTGTAAAAAAGCGTTGTTTTTGGACGGCAATGAAGAAATGACTATGTTTTGCGATTTCTCCTGCTCAGAAAGACTTAGAAAGTTGATAATTGTGGGCAATGTTAGAAATGTCATGAGAAACAAGAATTATGTAAAAGAATTGATGTAAGTCATTGTTTCCAAGAGAAAGGGAGACCGGAGTGTAAAAAAGCGTTGTTTTTGGACGGCAATGAAGAAATTACTGTTTTGCGATTTCTCTTGCTCAGAAAGACTTAGAAAGTTGATAATTGTGGGCAATGTTAGAAATGTCATGAGAAACAAGAATTATGTAAAAGAATTGATGTAAGTCATTGTTTCCAAGAGAAAGGGAGACAGGAGTGTAAAAAAGCGTTGTTTTTGGACGGCAATGAAGAAATGACTATGTTTTGCGATTTCTCCTGCTCAGAAAGACTTAGAAAGTTGATAATTGTGGGCAATGTTAGAAATGTCATGAGAAACAAGAATTATGTAAAAGAATTGATGTAAGTCATTGTTTCCAAGAGAAAGGGAGACCGGAGTGTAAAAAAGCGTTGTTTTTGGACGGCAATGAAGAAATGACTATGTTTTGCGATTTCTCCTGCTCAGAAAGACTTAGAAAGTTGATAATTGTGGGCAATGTTAGAAATGTCATGAGAAACAAGAATTATGTAAAAGAATTGATGTAAGTCATTGTTTCCAAGAGAAAGGGAGACCGGAGTGTAAAAAAGCGTTGTTTTTGGACGGCAATGAAGAATTGACTATGTTTTGCGATTTCTCCTGCTCAGAAAGACTTAGAAAGTTTATAATTGTTGGCAATGTTAGAAATGTCATGAGAAACAAGAATTATGTAAAAGAATTGATGTAAGTCATTGTTTCCAAGAGAAAGGGAGACAGGAGTGTAAAAAAGCGTTGTTTTTGGACGGCAATGAAGAAATGACTATGTTTTGCGATTTCTCCTGCTCAGAAAGACTTAGAAAGTTGATAATTGTGGGCAATGTTAGAAATGTCATGAGAAACAAGAATTATGTAAAAGAATTGATGTAAGTCATTGTTTCCAAGAGAAAGGGAGACCGGAGTGTAAAAAAGCGTTGTTTTTGGACGGCAATGAAGAAATGATTTTTTTTGCGATTTCTCCTGCTCAGAAAGACTTAGAAAGTTGTTAATTGTGGGAAATGTTAGAAATGTCATGAGAAACAAGAATTATGTAAAAGAACTGATGTAAGTCATTGTTTCCAAGAGAAAGGGAGACCGGAGTGTAAAAAAGCGTTGTTTTTGGACGGCAATGAAGAAATGACTATGTTTTGCGATTTCTCTTGCTCAGAAAGACTTAGAAAGTTGATAATTGTGGGCAATGTTAGAAATGTCATGAGAAACAAGAATTATGTAAAAGAATTGATGTAAGTCATTGTTTCCAAGAGAAAGGGAGACCAGAGTGTAAAAAAGCGTTGTTTTTGGACGGCAATGAAGAAATGACTGTTTTGCGATTTCTCTTGCTCAGAAAGACTTAGAAAGTTGATAATTGTGGGCAATGTTATAAATGTCATGAGAAACAAGAATTATGTAAAAGAATTGATGTAAGTCATTGTTTCCAATAGAAAGGGAGACCGGAGTGTAAAAAAGCGTTGCTTTTGGACGGCAATGAAGAAATGACTATGTTTTGCGATTTCTCCTGCTCAGAAAGACTTAGAAAGTTGATAATTGTGGGCAATGTTAGAAATGTCATGAGAAACAAGAATTATGTAAAAGAATTGATGTAAGTCATTGTTTCCAAGAGAAAGGGAGACCGGAGTGTAAAAAAGCGTTGTTTTTGGATGGCAATGAAGAAATGACTGTTTTGCGATTTCTCTTGCTCAGAAAGACTTAGAAAGTTGATAATTGTGGGCAATGTTAGAAATGTCATGAGAAACAAGAATTATGTAAAAGAATTGATGTAAGTCATTGTTTCCAAGAGAAAGGGAGACCGGAGTGTAAAAAAGCGTTGCTTTTGGACGGCAATGAAGAAATGACTATGTTTTGTGATTTCTCCTGCTCAGAAAGACTTAGAAAGTTGATAATTGTGGGCAATGTTAGAAATGTCATGAGAAACAAGAATTATGTAAAAGAATTGATGTAAGTCATTGTTTCCAAGAGAAAGGGAGACAGGAGTGTAAAAAAGCGTTGTTTTTGGACGGCAATGAAGAAATGACTATGTTTTGCGATTTCTCCTGCTCAGAAAGACTTAGAAAGTTGATAATTGTGGGCAATGTTAGAAATGTCATGAGAAACAAGAATTATGTAAAAGAATTGATGTAAGTCATTGTTTCCAAGAGAAAGGGAGACAGGAGTGTAAAAAAGCGTTTTTCTTGGACGGCAATGAAGAAATGACTATGTTTTGCGATTTCTCCTGCTCAGAAAGACTTAGAAAGTTGATAATTGTGGGCAATGTTAGAAATGTCATGAGAAACAAGAATTATGTAAAAGAATTGATGTAAGTCATTGTTTCCAAGAGAAAGGGAGACAGGAGTGTAAAAAAGCGTTTTTTTTGGACGGCAATGAAGAAATGACTATGTTTTGCGATTTCTCCTGCTCAGAAAGACTTAGAAAGTTGATAATTGTGGGCAATGTTAGAAATGTCATGAGAAACAAGAATTATGTAAAAGAATTGATGTAAGTCATTGTTTCCAAGAGAAAGGGAGACCGGAGTGTAAAAAAGCGTTGTTTTTGGACGGCAATGAAGAAATGACTGTTTTTTGATTTCTCTTGCTCAGAAAGACTTAGAAAGTTGATAATTGTGGGCAATGTTAGAAATGTCATGAGAAACAAGAATTATGTAAAAGAATTGATGTAAGTCATTGTTTCCAAGAGAAAGGGAGACCGGAGTGTAAAAAAGCGTTGTTTTTGGACGGCAATGAAGAAATGACTATGTTTTGCGATTTCTCCTGCTCAGAAAGACTTAGAAAGTTGATAATTGTGGGCAATGTTAGAAATGTCATGAGAAACAAGAATTATGTAAAAGAATTGATGTAAGTCATTGTTTCCAAGAGAAAGGGAGACAGGAGTTTAAAAAAGCGTTGTTTTTGGACGGCAATGAAGAAATGACTATGTTTTGCGATTTCTCCTGCTCAGAAAGACTTAGAAAGTTGATAATTGTGGGCAATGTTAGAAATGTCATGAGAAACAAGAATTATGTAAAAGAATTGATGTAAGTCATTGTTTCCAAGAGAAAGGGAGACCGGAGTGTAAAAAAGCGTTGTTTTTGGACGGCAATGAAGAAATGACTGTTTTGCGATTTCTCTTGCTCAGAAAGACTTAGAAAGTTGATAATTGTGGGCAATGTTAGAAATGTCATGAGAAACAAGAATTATGTAAAAGAATTGATGTAAGTCATTGTTTCCAAGAGAAAGGGAGACCGGAGTGTAAAAAAGCGTTGTTTTTGGACGGCAATGAAGAAATGACTATGTTTTGCGATTTCTCCTGCTCAGAAAGACTTAGAAAGTTGATAATTGTGGGCAATGTTAGAAATGTCATGAGAAACAAGAATTATGTAAAAGAATTGATGCAAGTCATTGTTTCCAAGAGAAAGGGAGACAGGAGTGTAAAAAAGCGTTGTTTTTGGACGGCAATGAAGAAATGACTATGTTTTGCGATTTCTCCTGCTCAGAAAGACTTAGAAAGTTGATAATTGTGGGCAATGTTAGAAATGTCATGAGAAACAAGAATTATGTAAAAGAATTGATGTAAGTCATTGTTTCCAAGAGAAAGGGAGACCGGAGTGTAAAAAAGCGTTGTTTTTGGACGGCAATGAAGAAATGACTGTTTTGCGATTTCTCTTGCTCAGAAAGACTTAGAAAGTTGATAATTGTGGGCAATGTTAGAAATGTCATGAGAAACAAGAATTATGTAAAAGAATTGATGTAAGTCATTGTTTCCAAGAGAAAGGGAGACCGGAGTGTAAAAAAGCGTTGTTTTTGGACGGCAATGAAGAAATGACTATGTTTTGCGATTTCTCCTGCTCAGAAAGACTTAGAAAGTTGATAATTGTGGGAAATGTTAGAAATGTCATGAGAAACAAGAATTATGTAAAAGAATTGATGTAAGTCATTGTTTCCAAGAGAAAGGGAGACCGGAGTGTAAAAAAAGCGTTGTTTTTGGACGGCAATGAAGAAATGACTATGTTTTGCGATTTCTCCTGCTCAGAAAGACTTAGAAAGTTGATAATTGTGGGCAATGTTAGAAATGTCATGAGAAACAAGAATTATGTAAAAGAATTGATGTAAGTCATTGTTTCCAAGAGAAAGGGAGACAGGAGTGTAAAAAAGCGTTTTCTTTGGACGGCAATGAAGAAATGACTGTGTTTTGCGATTTCTCCTGCTCAGAAAGACTTAGAAAGTTGATAATTGTGGGCAATGTTAGAAATGTCATGAGAAACAAGAATTATGTAAAAGAATTGATGTAAGTCATTGTTTCCAAGAGAAAGGGAGACCGGAGTGTAAAAAAGCGTTGTTTTTGGACGGCAATGAAGAAATGACTGTTTTTTGATTTCTCTTGCTCAGAAAGACTTAGAAAGTTGATAATTGGGGGCAATGTTAGAAATGTCATGAGAAACAAGAATTATGTAAAAGAATTGATGTAAGTCATTGTTTCCAAGAGAAAGGGAGACCGGAGTGTAAAAAAGCGTTGTTTTTGGACGGCAATGAAGAAATGACTATGTTTTGCGATTTCTCCTGCTCAGAAAGACTTAGAAAGTTGATAATTGTGGGCAATGTTAGAAATGTCATGAGAAACAAGAATTATGTAAAAGAATTGATGTAAGTCATTGTTTCCAAGAGAAAGGGAGACAGGAGTGTAAAAAAGCGTTGTTTTTGGACGGCAATGAAGAAATGACTATGTTTTGCGATTTCTCCTGCTCAGAAAGACTTAGAAAGTTGATAATTGTGGGCAATGTTAGAAATGTCATGAGAAACAAGAATTATGTAAAAGAATTGATGTAAGTCATTGTTTCCAAGAGAAAGGGAGACCGGAGTGTAAAAAAGCGTTGTTTTTGGACGGCAATGAAGAAATGACTGTTTTGCGATTTCTCTTGCTCAGAAAGACTTAGAAAGTTGATAATTGTGGGCAATGTTAGAAATGTCATGAGAAACAAGAATTATGTAAAAGAATTGATGTAAGTCATTGTTTCCAAGAGAAAGGGAGACCGGAGTGTAAAAAAGCGTTGTTTTTGGACGGCAATGAAGAAATGACTATGTTTTGCGATTTCTCCTGCTCAGAAAGACTTAGAAAGTTGATAATTGTGGGCAATGTTAGAAATGTCATGAGAAACAAGAATTATGTAAAAGAATTGATGTAAGTCATTGTTTCCAAGAGAAAGGGAAACAGGAGTGTAAAAAAGCGTTGTTTTTGGACGGCAATGAAGAAATGACTATGTTTTGCGATTTCTCCTGCTCAGAAAGACTTAGAAAGTTGATAATTGTGGGCAATGTTAGAAATGTCATGAGAAACAAGAATTATGTAAAAGAATTGATGTAAGTCATTGTTTCCAAGAGAAAGGGAGACCGGAGTGTAAAAAAGCGTTGTTTTTGGACGGCAATGAAGAAATGACTGTTTTGCGATTTCTCTTGCTCAGAAAGACTTAGAAAGTTGATAATTGTGGGCAATGTTAGAAATGTCATGAGAAACAAGAATTATGTAAAAAAATTGATGTAAGTCATTGTTTCCAAGAGAAAGGGAGACAGGAGTGTAAAAAAGCGTTGTTTTTGGACGGCAATGAAGAAATGACTATGTTTTGCGATTTCTCCTGCTCAGAAAGACTTAGAAAGTTGATAATTGTGGGCAATGTTAGAAATGTCATGAGAAACAAGAATTATGTAAAAGAATTGATGTAAGTCATTGTTTCCAAGAGAAAGGGAGACAGGAGTGTAAAAAAGCGTTGTTTTTGGACGGCAATGAAGAAATGACTATGTTTTGCGATTTCTCCTGCTCAGAAAGACTTAGAAAGTTGATAATTGTGGGAAATGTTAGAAATGTCATGAGAAACAAGAATTATGTAAAAGAATTGATGTAAGTCATTGTTTCCAAGAGAAAGGGAGACCGGAGTGTAAAAAAGCGTTGTTTTTGGACGGCAATGAAGAAATGACTGTTTTGCGATTTCTCTTACTCAGAAAGACTTAGAAAGTTGATAATTGTGGGCAATGTTAGAAATGTCATGAGAAACAAGAATTATGTAAAAGAATTGATGTAAGTCATTGTTTCCAAGAGAAAGGGAGACCGGAGTGTAAAAAAGCGTTGTTTTTGGACGGCAATGAAGAAATGACTGTTTTGCGATTTCTCTTGCTCAGAAAGACTTAGAAAGTTGATAATTGTGGGCAATGTTAGAAATGTCATGAGAAACAAGAATTATGTAAAAGAATTGATGTAAGTCATTGTTTCCAAGAGAAAGGGAGACAGGAGTGTAAAAAAGCGTTGTTTTTGGACGGCAATGAAGAAATGACTATGTTTTGCGATTTCTCCTGCTCAGAAAGACTTAGAAAGTTGACAATTGTGGGCAATGTTAGAAATGTCATGAGAAACAAGAATTATGTAAAAGAATTGATGTAAGTCATTGTTTCCAAGAGAAAGGGAGACAGGAGTGTAAAAAAGCGTTGTTTTTGGACGGCAATGAAGAAATGACTATGTTTTGCGATTTCTCCTGCTCAGAAAGACTTAGAAAGTTGATAATTGTGGGCAATGTTAGAAATGTCATGAGAAACAAGAATTATGTAAAAGAATTGATGTAAGTCATTGTTTCCAAGAGAAAGGGAGACCGGAGTGTAAAAAAGCGTTGTTTTTGGACGGCAATGAAGAAATGACTATGTTTTGCGATTTCTCCTGCTCAGAAAGACTTAGAAAGTTGATAATTGTGGGCAATGTTAGAAATGTCATGAAAAACAAGAATTATGTAAAAGAATTGATGTAAGTCATTGTTTCCAAGAGAAAGGGAGACAGGAGTGTAAAAAAGCGTTGTTTTTGGACGGCAATGAAGAAATGACTATGTTTTGCGATTTCTCCTGCTCAGAAAGACTTAGAAAGTTGATAATTGTGGGCAATGTTAGAAATGTCATGAGAAACAAGAATTATGTAAAAGAATTGATGTAAGTCATTGTTTCCAAGAGAAAGGGAGACAGGAGTGTAAAAAAGCGTTGTTTTTGGACGGCAATGAAGAAATGACTATGTTTTGCGATTTCTCTTGCTCAGAAAGACTTAGAAAGTTGATAATTGTGGGCAATGTTAGAAATGTCATGAGAAACAAGAATTATGTAAAAGAATTGATGTAAGTCATTGTTTCCAAGAGAAAGGGAGACCGGAGTGTAAAAAAGCGTTGTTTTTGGACGGCAATGAAGAAATGACTATGTTTTGCGATTTCTCCTGCTCAGAAAGACTTAGAAAGTTGATAATTGTGGGCAATGTTAGAAATGTCATGAGAAACAAGAATTATGTAAAAGAATTGATGTAAGTCATTGTTTCCAAGAGAAAGGGAGACACGAGTGTAAAAAAGCGTTGTTTTTGGACGGCAATGAAGAAATGACTGTTTTGCGATTTCTCTTGCTCAGAAAGACTTAGAAAGTTGATAATTGTGGGCAATGTTAGAAATGTCATGAGAAACAAGAATTATGTAAAAGAATTGATGTAAGTCATTGTTTCCAAGAGAAAGGGAGACAGGAGTGTAAAAAAGCGTTGTTTTTGGACGGCAATGAAGAAATGACTATGTTTTGCGATTTCTCCTGCTCAGAAAGACTTAGAAAGTTGATAATTGTGGGCAATGTTAGAAATGTCATGAGAAACAAGAATTATGTAAAAGAATTGATGTAAGTCATTGTTTCCAAGAGAAAGGGAGACAGGAGTGTAAAAAAGCGTTGTTTTTGGACGGCAATGAAGAAATGACTATGTTTTGCGATTTCTCCTGCTCAGAAAGACTTAGAAAGTTGATAATTGTGGGAAATGTTAGAAATGTCATGAGAAACAAGAATTATGTAAAAGAATTGATGTAAGTCATTGTTTCCAAGAGAAAGGGAGACCGGAGTGTAAAAAAGCGTTGTTTTTGGACGGCAATGAAGAAATGACTATGTTTTGCGATTTCTCCTGCTCAGAAAGACTTAGAAAGTTGATAATTGTGGGCAATGTTAGAAATGTCATGAGAAACAAGAATTATGTAAAAGAATTGATGTAAGTCATTGTTTCCAAGAGAAAGGGAGACCGGAGTGTAAAAAAGCGTTGTTTTTGGACGGCAATGAAGAAATGACTGTTTTTTGATTTCTCTTGCTCAGAAAGACTTAGAAAGTTGATAATTGTGGGCAATGTTAGAAATGTCATGAGAAACAAGAATTATGTAAAAGAATTGATGTAAGTCATTGTTTCCAAGAGAAAGGGAGACCGGAGTGTAAAAAAGCGTTGTTTTTGGACGGCAATGAAGAAATGACTATGTTTTGCGATTTCTCCTGCTCAGAAAGACTTAGAAAGTTGATAATTGTGGGCAATGTTAGAAATGTCATGAGAAACAAGAATTATGTAAAAGAATTGATGTAAGTCATTGTTTCCAAGAGAAAGGGAGACAGGAGTTTAAAAAAGCGTTGTTTTTGGACGGCAATGAAGAAATGACTATGTTTTGCGATTTCTCCTGCTCAGAAAGACTTAGAAAGTTGATAATTGTGGGCAATGTTAGAAATGTCATGAGAAACAAGAATTATGTAAAAGAATTGATGTAAGTCATTGTTTCCAAGAGAAAGGGAGACCGGAGTGTAAAAAAGCGTTGTTTTTGGACGGCAATGAAGAAATGACTGTTTTGCGATTTCTCTTGCTCAGAAAGACTTAGAAAGTTGATAATTGTGGGCAATGTTAGAAATGTCATGAGAAACAAGAATTATGTAAAAGAATTGATGTAAGTCATTGTTTCCAAGAGAAAGGGAGACCGGAGTGTAAAAAAGCGTTGTTTTTGGACGGCAATGAAGAAATGACTATGTTTTGCGATTTCTCCTGCTCAGAAAGACTTAGAAAGTTGATAATTGTGGGCAATGTTAGAAATGTCATGAGAAACAAGAATTATGTAAAAGAATTGATGCAAGTCATTGTTTCCAAGAGAAAGGGAGACAGGAGTGTAAAAAAGCGTTGTTTTTGGACGGCAATGAAGAAATGACTATGTTTTGCGATTTCTCCTGCTCAGAAAGACTTAGAAAGTTGATAATTGTGGGCAATGTTAGAAATGTCATGAGAAACAAGAATTATGTAAAAGAATTGATGTAAGTCATTGTTTCCAAGAGAAAGGGAGACCGGAGTGTAAAAAAGCGTTGTTTTTGGACGGCAATGAAGAAATGACTGTTTTGCGATTTCTCTTGCTCAGAAAGACTTAGAAAGTTGATAATTGTGGGCAATGTTAGAAATGTCATGAGAAACAAGAATTATGTAAAAGAATTGATGTAAGTCATTGTTTCCAAGAGAAAGGGAGACCGGAGTGTAAAAAAGCGTTGTTTTTGGACGGCAATGAAGAAATGACTATGTTTTGCGATTTCTCCTGCTCAGAAAGACTTAGAAAGTTGATAATTGTGGGAAATGTTAGAAATGTCATGAGAAACAAGAATTATGTAAAAGAATTGATGTAAGTCATTGTTTCCAAGAGAAAGGGAGACCGGAGTGTAAAAAAGCGTTGTTTTTGGACGGCAATGAAGAAATGACTGTTTTGCGATTTCTCTTGCTCAGAAAGACTTAGAAAGTTGATAATTGTGGGCAATGTTAGAAATGTCATGAGAAACAAGAATTATGTAAAAGAATTGATGTAAGTCATTGTTTCCAAGAGAAAGGGAGACCGGAGTGTAAAAAAGCGTTGTTTTTGGACGGCAATGAAGAAATGACTATGTTTTGCGATTTCTCCTGCTCAGAAAGACTTAGAAAGTTGATAATTGTGGGCAATGTTAGAAATGTCATGAGAAACAAGAATTATGTAAAAGAATTGATGTAAGTCATTGTTTCCAAGAGAAAGGGAGACAGGAGTGTAAAAAAGCGTTTTTTTTGGACGGCAATGAAGAAATGACTGTGTTTTGCGATTTCTCCTGCTCAGAAAGACTTAGAAAGTTGATAATTGTGGGCAATGTTAGAAATGTCATGAGAAACAAGAATTATGTAAAAGAATTGATGTAAGTCATTGTTTCCAAGAGAAAGGGAGACCGGAGTGTAAAAAAGCGTTGTTTTTGGACGGCAATGAAGAAATGACTGTTTTTTGATTTCTCTTGCTCAGAAAGACTTAGAAAGTTGATAATTGTGGGCAATGTTAGAAATGTCATGAGAAACAAGAATTATGTAAAAGAATTGATGTAAGTCATTGTTTCCAAGAGAAAGGGAGACCGGAGTGTAAAAAAGCGTTGTTTTTGGACGGCAATGAAGAAATGACTATGTTTTGCGATTTCTCCTGCTCATAAAGACTTAGAAAGTTGATAATTGTGGGCAATGTTAGAAATGTCATGAGAAACAAGAATTATGTAAAAGAATTGATGTAAGTCATTGTTTCCAAGAGAAAGGGAGACAGGAGTGTAAAAAAGCGTTGTTTTTGGACGGCAATGAAGAAATGACTATGTTTTGCGATTTCTCCTGCTCAGAAAGACTTAGAAAGTTGATAATTGTGGGCAATGTTAGAAATGTCATGAGAAACAAGAATTATGTAAAAGAATTGATGTAAGTCATTGTTTCCAAGAGAAAGGGAGACCGGAGTGTAAAAAAGCGTTGTTTTTGGACGGCAATGAAGAAATGACTGTTTTGCGATTTCTCTTGCTCAGAAAGACTTAGAAAGTTGATAATTGTGGGCAATGTTAGAAATGTCATGAGAAACAAGAATTATGTAAAAGAATTGATGTAAGTCATTGTTTCCAAGAGAAAGGGAGACCGGAGTGTAAAAAAGCGTTGTTTTTGGACGGCAATGAAGAAATGACTATGTTTTGCGATTTCTCCTGCTCAGAAAGACTTAGAAAGTTGATAATTGTGGGCAATGTTAGAAATGTCATGAGAAACAAGAATTATGTAAAAGAATTGATGTAAGTCATTGTTTCCAAGAGAAAGGGAAACAGGAGTGTAAAAAAGCGTTGTTTTTGGACGGCAATGAAGAAATGACTATGTTTTGCGATTTCTCCTGCTCAGAAAGACTTAGAAAGTTGATAATTGTGGGCAATGTTAGAAATGTCATGAGAAACAAGAATTATGTAAAAGAATTGATGTAAGTCATTGTTTCCAAGAGAAAGGGAGACCGGAGTGTAAAAAAGCGTTGTTTTTGGACGGCAATGAAGAAATGACTCTTTTGCGATTTCTCTTGCTCAGAAAGACTTAGAAAGTTGATAATTGTGGGCAATGTTAGAAATGTCATGAGAAACAAGAATTATGTAAAAAAATTGATGTAAGTCATTGTTTCCAAGAGAAAGGGAGACAGGAGTGAAAAAAAGCGTTGTTTTTGGACGGCAATGAAGAAATGACTATGTTTTGCGATTTCTCCTGCTCAGAAAGACTTAGAAAGTTGATAATTGTGGGCAATGTTAGAAATGTCATGAGAAACAAGAATTATGTAAAAGAATTGATGTAAGTCATTGTTTAGAAGAGAAAGGGAGACAGGAGTGTAAAAAAGCGTTGTTTTTGGACGGCAATGAAGAAATGACTATGTTTTGCGATTTCTCCTGCTCAGAAAGACTTAGAAAGTTGATAATTGTGGGCAATGTTAGAAATGTCATGAGAAACAAGAATTATGTAAAAGAATTGATGTAAGTCATTGTTTCCAAGAGAAAGGGAGACCGGAGTGTAAAAAAGCGTTGTTTTTGGACGGCAATGAAGAAATGACTATGTTTTGCGATTTCTCCTGCTCAGAAAGACTTAGAAAGTTGATAATTGTGGGAAATGTTAGAAATGTCATGAGAAACAAGAATTATGTAAAAGAATTGATGTAAGTCATTGTTTCCAAGAGAAAGGGAGACCGGAGTGTAAAAAAGCGTTGTTTTTGGACGGCAATGAAGAAATGACTGTTTTGCGATTTCTCTTGCTCAGAAAGACTTAGAAAGTTGATAATTGTGGGCAATGTTAGAAATGTCATGAGAAACAAGAATTATGTAAAAGAATTGATGTAAGTCATTGTTTCCAAGAGAAAGGGAGACAGGAGTGTAAAAAAGCGTTGTTTTTGGACGGCAATGAAGAAATGACTATGTTTTGCGATTTCTCCTGCTCAGAAAGACTTAGAAAGTTGATAATTGTGGGCAATGTTAGAAATGTCATGAGAAACAAGAATTATGTAAAAGAATTGATGTAAGTCATTGTTTCCAAGAGAAAGGGAGACAGGAGTGTAAAAAAGCGTTGTTTTTGGACGGCAATGAAGAAATGACTATGTTTTGCGATTTCTCCTGCTCAGAAAGACTTAGAAAGTTGATAATTGTGGGCAATGTTAGAAATGTCATGAGAAACAAGAATTATGTAAAAGAATTGATGTAAGTCATTGTTTCCAAGAGAAAGGGAGACCGGAGTGTAAAAAAGCGTTGTTTTTGGACGGCAATGAAGAAATGACTATGTTTTGCGATTTCTCCTGCTCAGAAAGACTTAGAAAGTTGATAATTGTGGGCAATGTTAGAAATGTCATGAAAAAACAAGAATTATGTAAAAGAATTGATGTAAGTCATTGTTTCCAAGAGAAAGGGAGACAGGAGTGTAAAAAAGCGTTGTTTTTGGACGGCAATGAAGAAATGACTATGTTTTGCGATTTCTCCTGCTCAGAAAGACTTAGAAAGTTGATAATTGTGGGCAATGTTAGAAATGTCATGAGAAACAAGAATTATGTAAAAGAATTGATGTAAGTCATTGTTTCCAAGAGAAAGGGAGACCGGAGTGTAAAAAAGCGTTGTTTTTGGACGGCAATGAAGAAATGACTATGTTTTGCGATTTCTCCTGCTCAGAAAGACTTAGAAAGTTGATAATTGTGGGCAATGTTAGAAATGTCATGAAAAAACAAGAATTATGTAAAAGAATTGATGTAAGTCATTGTTTCCAAGAGAAAGGGAGACAGGAGTGTAAAAAAGCGTTGTTTTTGGACGGCAATGAAGAAATGACTATGTTTTGCGATTTCTCCTGCTCAGAAAGACTTAGAAAGTTGATAATTGTGGGCAATGTTAGAAATGTCATGAGAAACAAGAATTATGTAAAAGAATTGATGTAAGTCATTGTTTCCAAGAGAAAGGGAGACCGGAGTGTAAAAAAGCGTTGTTTTTGGACGGCAATGAAGAAATGACTGTTTTGCGATTTCTCTTGCTCAGAAAGACTTAGAAAGTTGATAATTGTGGGCAATGTTAGAAATGTCATGAGAAACAAGAATTATGTAAAAGAATTGATGTAAGTCATTGTTTCCAAGAGAAAGGGAGACCGGAGTGTAAAAAAGCGTTGTTTTTGGACGGCAATGAAGAAATGACTATGTTTTGCGATTTCTCCTGCTCAGAAAGACTTAGAAAGTTGATAATTGTGGGAAATGTTAGAAATGTCATGAGAAACAAGAATTATGTAAAAGAATTGATGTAAGTCATTGTTTCCAAGAGAAAGGGAGACCGGAGTGTAAAAAAGCGTTGTTTTTGGACGGCAATGAAGAAATGACTGTTTTGCGATTTCTCTTGCTCAGAAAGACTTAGAAAGTTGATAATTGTGGGCAATGTTAGAAATGTCATGAGAAACAAGAATTATGTAAAAGAATTGATGTAAGTCATTGTTTCCAAGAGAAAGGGAGACCGGAGTGTAAAAAAGCGTTGTTTTTGGACGGCAATGAAGAAATGACTATGTTTTGCGATTTCTCCTGCTCAGAAAGACTTAGAAAGTTGATAATTGTGGGCAATGTTAGAAATGTCATGAGAAACAAGAATTATGTAAAAGAATTGATGTAAGTCATTGTTTCCAAGAGAAAGGGAGACAGGAGTGTAAAAAAGCGTTTTTTTTGGACGGCAATGAAGAAATGACTGTGTTTTGCGATTTCTCCTGCTCAGAAAGACTTAGAAAGTTGATAATTGTGGGCAATGTTAGAAATGTCATGAGAAACAAGAATTATGTAAAAGAATTGATGTAAGTCATTGTTTCCAAGAGAAAGGGAGACCGGAGTGTAAAAAAGCGTTGTTTTTGGACGGCAATGAAGAAATGACTGTTTTTTGATTTCTCTTGCTCAGAAAGACTTAGAAAGTTGATAATTGTGGGCAATGTTAGAAATGTCATGAGAAACAAGAATTATGTAAAAGAATTGATGTAAGTCATTGTTTCCAAGAGAAAGGGAGACCGGAGTGTAAAAAAGCGTTGTTTTTGGACGGCAATGAAGAAATGACTATGTTTTGCGATTTCTCCTGCTCATAAAGACTTAGAAAGTTGATAATTGTGGGCAATGTTAGAAATGTCATGAGAAACAAGAATTATGTAAAAGAATTGATGTAAGTCATTGTTTCCAAGAGAAAGGGAGACAGGAGTGTAAAAAAGCGTTGTTTTTGGACGGCAATGAAGAAATGACTATGTTTTGCGATTTCTCCTGCTCAGAAAGACTTAGAAAGTTGATAATTGTGGGCAATGTTAGAAATGTCATGAGAAACAAGAATTATGTAAAAGAATTGATGTAAGTCATTGTTTCCAAGAGAAAGGGAGACCGGAGTGTAAAAAAGCGTTGTTTTTGGACGGCAATGAAGAAATGACTGTTTTGCGATTTCTCTTGCTCAGAAAGACTTAGAAAGTTGATAATTGTGGGCAATGTTAGAAATGTCATGAGAAACAAGAATTATGTAAAAGAATTGATGTAAGTCATTGTTTCCAAGAGAAAGGGAGACCGGAGTGTAAAAAAGCGTTGTTTTTGGACGGCAATGAAGAAATGACTATGTTTTGCGATTTCTCCTGCTCAGAAAGACTTAGAAAGTTGATAATTGTGGGCAATGTTAGAAATGTCATGAGAAACAAGAATTATGTAAAAGAATTGATGTAAGTCATTGTTTCCAAGAGAAAGGGAAACAGGAGTGTAAAAAAGCGTTGTTTTTGGACGGCAATGAAGAAATGACTATGTTTTGCGATTTCTCCTGCTCAGAAAGACTTAGAAAGTTGATAATTGTGGGCAATGTTAGAAATGTCATGAGAAACAAGAATTATGTAAAAGAATTGATGTAAGTCATTGTTTCCAAGAGAAAGGGAGACCGGAGTGTAAAAAAGCGTTGTTTTTGGACGGCAATGAAGAAATGACTCTTTTGCGATTTCTCTTGCTCAGAAAGACTTAGAAAGTTGATAATTGTGGGCAATGTTAGAAATGTCATGAGAAACAAGAATTATGTAAAAAAATTGATGTAAGTCATTGTTTCCAAGAGAAAGGGAGACAGGAGTGAAAAAAAGCGTTGTTTTTGGACGGCAATGAAGAAATGACTATGTTTTGCGATTTCTCCTGCTCAGAAAGACTTAGAAAGTTGATAATTGTGGGCAATGTTAGAAATGTCATGAGAAACAAGAATTATGTAAAAGAATTGATGTAAGTCATTGTTTAGAAGAGAAAGGGAGACAGGA
>NW_027446700.1:0-47692 GCF_038048845.1 Mixophyes fleayi | reverse complement strand
TTGAATCGAATCATGAATCGAATCATGAATCATGAATCAAGAGATCATGAATCATGAATCATGAATTGAATCATGAATCGAATCATGAATCTTGAATTGAATCAGGAATCATGAATCATGAATTGAATCATGAATCATGAATCATGAATGAATCATGAATCATGATCATGAATCGAATCATGAATCATGACATGAATCATGAATCGAATCATGAATCATGAATCGAATCATGAATATTAAATTAAATCATGAATCGAATCATGAATCATGAATCATGAATTGAATCATGAATCGAATCATGAATCGAATCATGAATCGAATCATGAATCATGAAATGAATCATGAATCATGAATCATGAATCATGAATCATGAATTGAATCAGGAATCATGAATTATGAATCATGAATTGAATCATGAATCATGAATTGAATCATGAATCATTAATCATGAATTAAATCATGAATCATGAATCGAATCATAAATCATGAATCATGAATCATAAATTGATTCATGAATCATGAATTGAATCATGAATCATGAATCATGAATTGAATCATGAATCATGAATCGAATCATAAATCATGAATCATGAATTGAATCATGAATCATGAATCGAATCATAAATCATGAATTGAATCATGAATCATGAATCATGAATTGAATCATGAATCATGAATTTAATCATGAATCATGAATCATTAATTGAATCATGAATCATGAATCGAATCATGAATCATGAATTGAATTATGAATCTTGAATCATGAATCATGAATTGAATCATGAATCATGAATCATGAATTGAATCATGAATCATGAATTGAATCATGAATCATGAATCATGAATTGAATCATGAATCATGAATCGAATCATGAATCATGAATTGAATTATGAATCTTGAATCATGAATCATGAATTGAATCATGAATCATGAATCGAATCATGAATCATGAATTGAATTATGAATCTTGAATCATGAATCATGAATTGAATCATGAATCATGAAATGAATCAGGAATCGAATAATGAATTGAATCATGAATCATGAATTGAATCATCAATCATGAATCATGAATCATGAATTGAATCATCAATCATGAATTATGAATTAAATCTTGAATCATGAATCATGAATCAAATCATGAATCATGAATCAAGAATCATGAATCGAATCATGAATCGAATCATGAATCATGAATCAAGAATCATGAATCATGAATCATGAATTGAATCATGAATCGAATCATGAATCATGAATTGAATCAGGAATCATGAATCATGAAACATGAATTAAATCATGAATCATGAATTGAATCATGAATCATGAATCGAATCATGAATCATGAATCATGAATTGAATCATAAATTGAATCATGAATCGAATCATGAATCATAAATCGAATCATGAATCATGAATTGAATCATGAAATGAATCATGAATCATGAAATGAATCATGAATCATGAATTGAATCATGAATTGAATCATGAATTGAATCATTAATCATGAATCAAGAATTGAATCATGAATCATGAATTGAATCATGAATCATGAATCATGAATTGAATCATGAATCATGAATCATGAATTGAATCATGAATCATGAATCGAATCATGAATCATGAATTGAATTATGAATCTTGAATCATGAATCATGAATTGAATCATGAATCATGAATCGAATCCTGACTCATGAATCATGATTCATAAATTGATTTATGAATTATGAATTGAATCATGAATTGAATCATGAATCATGAATTCAATCATGAATTTAATCATGAATTGAATCTTGAATCATGAATCATGAATCATGAATCATGAATCATGAATTGAATCATGAATCATGAATTATGAATCAAATCATGAATCATGAATTGAATCATGAATCATGAATCATGAATCAAATCATGAATCATGAATCAAGATTCATGAATCGAATCATGAATCATGAATCATGAATTGAAACATGAATCATGAATCGAATCATGAATCATGAATCATGAATTGAATCATGAATCATGAATCTTGAATTGAATCATGAATCATGAATCGAATCATGAATCATGAATCGAATCATGAATCATGAATCGAATCATGAATCTTGAATTGAATCATGAATCGAATCATGAATCATGAATCATGAATTGAATCATGAATCGAATCATGAATCGAATCATGAATCATGAATCATGAATCATGAATCATGAATTGAATCATGAATCATGAATTATGAATCATGAATTGAATCATGAATCATGAATTGAATCATGAATCATGAATCGAATCATGAATCTTGAATTGAATCATGAATTGAATCATTAATCATGAATCATGAATCAAATCATGAATCATGAATTATGAATCATGAATTGAATCATGAATCATGAATCATGAATTGAATTTATGAATCATGAATCATAAATCGAATCATGAATCATGAATTGAATCAGGAATCAAATCATGAATTGAATCATGAATCATGAATTGAATCATGAATCATAAATCATGTATCATGAATTGAATCATGAATCATGAATTGAATCATGAATCATGAATCAAATCAGGAATCATGAATCATGAATTAAATCATGAATCATGAATCAAGAATCATGAATCGAATCATGAATCGAATCATGAATCAAGAATCATGAATCATGAATTGAATCATGAATCGAATCATGAATCTTGAATTGAATCAGGAATCATGAATCATGAATCATGAATTGAATCATGAATCATGAATCATGAATTGAATCATGAATCATGAATCATGAATCGAATCATGAATCATGACATGAATCATGAATCGAATCATGAATCATGAATCGAATCATGAATATTGAATTGAATCATGAATCGAATCATGAATCATGAATCATGAATTGAATCATGAATCGAATCATGAATCGAATCATGAATCGAATCATGAATCATGAAATGAATCATGAATCATGAATCATGAATCATGAATCATGAATTGAATCAGGAATCATGAATTATGAATCATGAATTGAATCATGAATCATGAATTGAATCATGAATCATTAATCATGAATTAAATCATGAATCATGAATCGAATCATAAATCATGAATCATGAATCATGAATTGAATTATGAATCTTGAATCATGAATCATGAATTGAATCATGAATCATGAAATGAATCAGGAATCGAATAATGAATTGAATCATGAATCATGAATTGAATCATCAATCATGAATCATGAATCATGAATTGAATCATCAATCATGAATTATGAATTAAATCTTGAATCATGAATCATGAATCAAATCATGAATCATGAATCAAGAATCATGAATCGAATCATGAATCGAATCATGAATCATGAATCAAGAATCATGAATCATGAATCATGAATTGAATCATGAATCGAATCATGAATCATGAATTGAATCAGGAATCATGAATCATGAAACATGAATTAAATCATGAATCATGAATTGAATCATGAATCATGAATCGAATCATGAATCATGAATCATGAATTGAATCATAAATTGAATCATGAATCGAATCATGAATCATAAATCGAATCATGAATCATGAATTGAATCATGAAATGAATCATGAATCATGAAATGAATCATGAATCATGAATTGAATCATGAATTGAATCATGAATTGAATCATTAATCATGAATCAAGAATTGAATCATGAATCATGAATTGAATCATGAATCATGAATCATGAATTGAATCATGAATCATGAATCATGAATTGAATCATGAATCATGAATCGAATCATGAATCATGAATTGAATTATGAATCTTGAATCATGAATCATGAATTGAATCATGACTCATGAATCATGAATCATAAATTGAATCATGAATCAAGAATCATACATCGAATCATGAATCATGAAATGATTCAGGAATCGAATTATGAATTGAATCATGAATCATGAATTGAATCATCAATCATGAATCATGAATCATGAATTGAATCATGAATCATGAATTATGAATTAAATCTTTAATCATGAATCATGAATCAAATCATGAATCATGAATCGAATCATGAATCGAATCATGAATCATGAATCAAGAATCATGAATCATGAATCATGAATTGAATCATGAATCATGAATCATGAATTGAATCATGAATCGAATCATGAATCATGAATTGAATCAGGAATCATGAATCATGAAACATGAACTAAATCATGAATCATGAATTGAATCATGAATCATGAATCATGAATCGAATCATGAATCATGAATTGAATCATGAATTGAATCATGAATTGAATCATGAATTGAATCATGAATCGAATCATGAATCATGAATCGAATCATGAATCATGAATTGAATCATTAAATGAATCATGAATCATGAATTGAATCATGAATTGAATCATTAATCATGAATCATGAATTGAATCATTAATCATGAATTGAATCATCAATCATGAATCATGAATCATGAATTGAATCATGAATTATGAATTAAATCTTGAATCATGAATCATGAATCAAATCATGAATCATGAATCAAGAATCATGAATCATGAATCATGAATTGAATCATGAATCGAATCATGAATCTTGAATTGAATCAGGAATTATGAATCATGAATCATGAATTGAACCATGAATCATGAAACATGAATTGAATCATGAATCATGAATCATGAATCGAATCATGAATCATGAATCGAATCATGAATCATGACATGAATCATGAATCGAATCATGAATCATGAATCAAATCATGAATCTTGAATTGAATCATGAATCGAATTATGAATCATGAATCATGAATTGAATCATGAATCGAATCATGAATCGAATCATGAATCGAATCATGAATCATGAAATGAATCATGAATCATGAATCATGAATCATGAATCATGAATTGAATCATGAATCATGAATTATGAATCATGAATTGAATCATGAATCATGAATTGAATCATGAATCATGAATCGAATCATGAATCTTGAATTGAATCATGAATTGAATCATTAATCATGAATCATGAATCAAATCATGAATCATGAATCATGAATTGAATCATGAATCATGAATCATGAATTGAATTTATGAATCATGAATCATAAATCGAATCATGAATCATGAATTGAATCAGGAATCAAATCATGAATTGAATCATGAATCATGAATTGAATCATGAATCATAAATCATGTATCCTGAATTGAATCATGAATCATGAATTGAATCATGAATCATGAATCAAATCAGGAATCATGAATCATGAATCATGAATTGAATCATGAATCATGAATCATAAATTGATTCATGAATCATGAATTGAATCATGAATCATTAATCATGAATTAAGTCATGAATCATGAATCATGCATTATGAATCAGGAATCATGAATTGAATCATAAATCATGAATCATGAATCATGAATTGAATCATAAATCATAAATCATGAATCATAAATTGATTCATGAATCATGAATTGAATCATGAATCATGAATCATGAATCGAATCATGAATCATGAATCGAATCATGAATCATGAATCATGAATTGAATCATGAATTGAATCATGAATCGAATCATGAATCATGAATCGAATGATGAATCATAAATTGAATCATGAAATGAATCATGAATCATGAAATGAATCATGAATCATTGATTGAATCATGAATTGAATCATGAATTGAATCATTAATCATGAATCATGAATTGAATCATTAATCATGAATCATGAAATGAATCAGGAATCGAATAATGAATTCAATCATGAATCATGAATTGAATCATCAATCATGAATCATGAATTGAATCATGAATCATGAATTATGAATTAAATCTTGAATCATGAATCATGAATCAAATCATGAATCATGAATCAAGAATCATGAATCGAATCATGAATCGAATCATGAATCATGAATCAAGAATCATGAATCATGAATTGAATAATGAATCGAATCATGAATCTTGAATTGAATCAGGAATCATGAATCATGAATTGAATCATGAATCATGAATCATGAATTGAATCATGAATCATGAATCGAATCATTAATCATGAATCGAATCATGAATCATGACATGAATCATGAATCGAATCATGAATCATGAATCGAATCATGAATCTTGAATTGAATCATGAATCGAATCATGAATCATGAATCATGAATTGAATCATGAATCGAATCAAGAATCGAATCATGAATCGAATCATGAATCATGAAATGAATCATGAATCATGAATCATGAATCATGAATCATGAATTGAATCATGAATCATGAATTATGAATCATGAATTGAATCATGAATCATGAATTGAATCATGAATCATGAATCGAATCATGAATCTTGAATTGAATCATGAATTGAATCATTAATCATGAATCATGAATCAAATCATGAATCATGAATCATGAATTGAATCATGAATCATGAATTGAATTTATGAATCATGAATCATAAATCGAATCATGAATCATGATTTGAATCAGGAATCAAATCATGAATTGAATCATGAATCATGAATCGAATCATGAATCATAAATCATGTATCATGAATTGATTCATAAATCATGATCTGATTCATGAATCATGAATTGAATCATGAATCATGAATCAAATCAGGAATCATGAATCATTAATCATGAATTAAGTCATGAATCATGAATCATGGATCATGAATCATGCACTATGAATCAGGAATCATGAATTGAATCATAAATCATGAATCATGAATCATAAATTGATTCATGAATCATGAATTGAATCATGAATTGAATCATGAATTGAATCATGAATTGAATCTTGAATCATTAATCATGAATTAAATCTTGAATCATGAATCATGAATCAAGAATCATGAATCATGAATTGAATCATGAATCATGAATCATGAATCGAATCATAAATCATGAATTGAATCATGAATCATGAATCATGAATTGAATCATGAATTGAATCATGAATCATGAATCAAATCATGAATCATGAATCAAGATTCATGAATCGAATCATGAATCATGAATTGAATCATGAATCTTGAATCATGAATCATGAATTGAATCATGAATCATGAATCGAATCATGAATCATGAATCATGAATCGAATCATGAATCATGAATCAAGAAGCATGAATCATGAATAATGAATTGAATCATGAATCAAATCATGAATCATGAATTGAATCAGGAATCATGAATCATGAATCATGAATTAAATCATGAATCATGAATCATGAATTGAATCTTGAATCATGAATCATGAATCGCATCATGAATCATGAATTGAATCATGAATCATGAATCATGAATTGAATCATGAATTGAATCATGAGTCGAATCATGAATCATGAATCGAATCATGAAACATGAATTGAATCATGAATTGAATCATTAATCATGAATCATGAATCATGAATCATGAATTGAATCATGAATCAAGAATCATAAATCGAATCATGAATCATGAAATAAATCATGAATCGAATAATGAATTGAATCATGAATCATGAATTGAATCATCAATCATGAATCATGAATCGAATCATGAATCATGAATCGAATCATGAATCATGAATCGAATCATGAATCGAATCATGAATCTTGAATCGAATCATGAATCTTGAATTGAATCATGAATCGAATCATGAATCATGAATCATGAATTGAATCATGAATCATGAATTGAATCATGAATCGAATCATGAATCATGAATCGAATCATGAATCATGAATTGAATCATGAAATGAATCATGAATCATGAAATGAATCATGAATCATGAAATGAATCATGAATCATAAATTGAATCATGAATTGAATCATTAATCATGAATCATGAATTGAATCATGAATCATGAATTATGAATCATGAATTGAATCATGAATCATGAATTGAATCATGAATCATGAATCGAATCATGAATCTTGAATTGAATCATGAATTGAATCATTAATCATGAATCAAATCATGAATCATGAATCATGAATCATGAATTGAATCATGAATCATGAATCATGAATTGAATTTATGAATCATGAATCATAAATCGAATCATGAATCATGAATTGAATCAGGAATCAAATCATGAATTGAATCATGAATCATGAATTGAATCATGAATCATAAATCATGTATCATGAATTGAATCATGAATCATGAATTGAATCATGAATCATGAATCAAATCAGGAATCATGAATCAATAATCATGAATTAAGTCATGAATCATGAATCATGGATCATGAATCATGCATTATGAATCAGGAATCATGAATTGAATCATAAATCATGAATCATGAATCATAAATTGAATCATGAATCATGAATTGAATCATGAATTGAATCATAAATTGAATCTTGAATCATTAATCATGAATTAAATCATGAATCATGAATCATGAATTGAATCATGAATCATGAATCGAATCATAAATCATGAATTGAATCATGAATTATGAATCATGAATTGAATCATGAATTATGAATCATGAATTGAATCATGAATCATGAATTGAATCATGAATTGAATCATGAATCATGAATCAAATCATGAATCATAAATCAAGATTCATGAATAGAATCATGAATCATGAATTGAATCATGAATCTTGAATCATGAATCATGAATTGAATCATGAATCATGAATCGAATCATGAATCTTGAATCATGAATCATGAATTGAATCATGAATCATGAATCGAATCATGAATCATGAATTGAATCATGAATTGAATCATGAAACATGAATCATGAATTGAATCATGAATCATGAATCATGAAACATGAATCATGAATTGAATCATGAATCATGAATCGAATCACGAATAATGAATTGAATCATGAATTGAATCATGAATCATGAATTGAATCATGAATTGAATCATGAATTGAATCACTAATCATGAACCATGAATCGAGTCATGAATCATGAACTGAATCATGAATCAAGAATTATAAATCGAATCATGAATCATGAAATGATTTAGGAATCGAATCATAATTTGAATCATGAATCATGAATTGAATCATGAATCATGAATTGAATCATGAATCATGAATTGATTCATCAATCATGAAGCATGAATCATGAATTGAATCATGAATCATGAAATATGAATTGAATCTTGAATCATGAATCATGAATCGAATCATGAATCATGAATCAAGAGTCATGATTCGAATCATGAATCATGAATTGAATCATGAATCATGAATCGAATCATGGATCTTAAATTGAATCATAATTTGAATCATGAATCATGAATCTTGAATTGAATCATGAATCATGAATCATGAATCATGAATTGAATCATGAATCATGAATCGAATCATGGATCTTAAATTGAATCATAATTTGAATCATGAATCATGAATCTTGAATTGAATCATGAATCATGAATCATGAATCATGAATTGAATTTATGAATTATGAATCATAAATCGAATCATGAATCATGAATTAAATTAGGAATCGAATCATGAATTGAATCATGACTCATTTCTTGAATCATGAATCATAAATCATAAATCATGAATCATGAATTGAATCATGAATCATGAATCATGAATTGAATCATGAATCATAAATCGAATCATGAATCATGATTCATAATTCATGATTTGAATCATGAATCATGAATCATGAATCATAAATTGATTCATGAATCATGAATTGAATCATGAATTGAATCATGAATTAAATCATGAATCATGAATCATGAATCATGAATCATGAATTGAATCATAAATCATGAATCATGAATCATAAATTGATTCATGAATCATGAATTGAATCATGAATTGAATCATGAATCATGAATCATGAATTGAATCATGAATCATGAATTGAATCATAAATCATGAATTAAATCATGAATCATGAATCATGAATTGAATCATGAATTATGAATTGAATCATGAATCATGAATCAAGATTCATGAATCGAATCATGAATCATGAATTGAATTATGAATCTTGAATCATGAATCATGAATTGAATCATGAATCATGAAGCGAATCATGAATCATGAATCATGAATTGAATCATGAATCATGAATCATGAATTGAA
This sequence comes from Mixophyes fleayi, assembly GCF_038048845.1. Lineage (NCBI taxonomy): Eukaryota > Metazoa > Chordata > Amphibia > Anura > Limnodynastidae > Mixophyes > Mixophyes fleayi. The sequence continues at coordinate 37,633 of NW_027446700.1, read as the reverse complement.
TTATGAATCTTGAATCATGAATCATGAATTGAATCATAATTTGAATCATGAATCATGAATTGAATCATGAATTAATTCATGAATTGAATCATGAATCATGAATCATGAATTGAATCATGAATCATGAATCATGAATTGAATTTATGAATCATGAATCATAAATCGAATCATGAATCATGAATTGAATCAGGAAATGAATCATGAATTGAATCATGAATCATGAATTGAATCATGTATCATAAATCATGAATCATGAATTGAATCATGAATCATGAATTGAATCATGAATCATGAATTGAATCATGAATCATGAATTGAATCATGAATCATGAATTGAATCATGTATCATAAATCATGAATCATGAATTGAATCATGAATCATGAATTGAATCATGAATTGAATCATGAATCATTAATCATGAATTAAATCATGAACCATGAATCATGAATCAGGAATCAGGAATCATGAATTGAATCATAAATCATGTATCATGAATCATGAATTGAATTATAAATCAAGAATCATGAATCATAAATTGATTCATGAATCATGAATTGAATCATGAATTGAATCATGAATTGAATCATGAATTGAATCATGAATCATTAATCATGAATTAAATCATGAATCATGAATCATGAATCATGAATTGAATCATGAATCATGAATCATGAATCGAATCATAAATCATGAATTGAATCATGAATCATGAATTGAATCATGAATCATGAATTGAATCATGAATCATGAATTGAATCATGAATCATGAATCATGAATCATGAATCATGAATTGAATCATAAAACATTAATCATGAATTGAATCATGAATCATAAATCGAATCATGAATCATGAATTGAATCATGAATTGAATCATGAATCATGAATTGAATCATGAATTGAATCATGAATTGAATCACTATTCATGAATCATGAATCGAATCATGAATCATGAATTGAATCATGAATCAAGACTCATAACTCGAATCATGAATCATGAAGTGAATCAGGAATCGAATCATGAATTGAATCATGAATCATGAATTGTATCATGAATCATGAATTGAATCATAAACCATGAAGCATGAATCATGAATTGAATCATGAATCATGAATTATGAATTGAATCTTGAATCATGAATCATGAATCGAATCATGAATCATGAATCGAATCATGAATCATGAATCAAGAATCATGATTCGAATCATGAATCATGAAATGAATCATGAATCATGAATCATGAATTGAATCATGAATCATGAATCGAATCATGAATCTTGAATTGAATCATGAATCATGAATCATTAATTGAATTTTTGAATCATGCATCATGAATTGAATCATGAATCATGAATCGAATCATGAATCATGAATCATGAATCATGAATCATGAATCATGAATCATGAATCGAATCATGAATCTTGAATCATGAATTGAATCATGAATCTTGAATCATGAATCATGAATTGAATCATGAATCATGAATCGAATCATGAATCTTGAATCATGAATCATGAATTGAATCATGAATCATGAATCGAATCATGAATCATGAATTGAATCATGAATTGAATCATGAAACATGAATCATGAATTGAATCATGAATCATGAATCATGAAACATGAATCATGAATTGAATCATGAATCATGAATCGAATCACGAATAATGAATTGAATCATGAATTGAATCATGAATCATGAATTGAATCATGAATTGAATCATGAATTGAATCACTAATCATGAACCATGAATCGAGTCATGAATCATGAACTGAATCATGAATCAAGAATTATAAATCGAATCATGAATCATGAAATGATTTAGGAATCGAATCATAATTTGAATCATGAATCATGAATTGAATCATGAATCATGAATTGAATCATGAATCATGAATTGATTCATCAATCATGAAGCATGAATCATGAATTGAATCATGAATCATGAATTATGAATTGAATCTTGAATCATGAATCATGAATCGAATCATGAATCATGAATCAAGAGTCATGATTCGAATCATGAATCATGAATTGAATCATGAATCATGAATCGAATCAAGGATCTTAAATTGAATCATAATTTGAATCATGAATCATGAATCTTGAATTGAATCATGAATCATGAATCATGAATCATGAATTGAATTTATGAATCATGAATCATAAATCGAATCATGAATCATGAATTGAATTAGGAATCGAATCATGAATTGAATCATGACTCATTTCTTGAATCATGAATCATAAATCATGAATCATGAATTGAATCATGAATCATGAATCATGAATTGAATCATGAATCATGAATCGAATCATGAATCATGAATCATAATTCATGATTTGAATCATGAATCATGAATCATGAATCATAAATTGATTCATGAATCATGAATTGAATCATGAATTGAATCATGAATTGAATCATGAATTAAATCATGAATCATGAATCATGAATCATGAATCATGAATCATGAATTGAATCATAAATCATGAATCATGAATCATAAATTGATTCATGAATCATGAATTGAATCATGAATTGAATCATGAATCATGAATTGAATCATGAATCATGAATTGAATCATAAATCATGAATTAAATCATGAATCATGAATCATGAATTGAATCATGAATTATGAATTGAATCATGAATCATGAATCAAGATTCATGAATCGAATCATGAATCATGAATTGAATTATGAATCTTGAATCATGAATCATGAATTGAATCATGAATCATGAAGCGAATCATGAATCATGAATCATGAATCATGAATTGAATCATGAATCATGAATCATGAATTGAATTATGAATCTTGAATCATGAATCATGAATTGAATCATAATTTGAATCATGAATCATGAATTGAATCATGAATTAATTCATGAATTGAATCATGAATCATGAATCATGAATTGAATCATGAATCATGAATCATGAATTGAATTTATGAATCATGAATCATAAATCGAATCATGAATCATGAATTGAATCAGGAAATGAATCATGAATTGAATCATGAATCATGAATTGAATCATGTATCATAAATCATGAATCATGAATTGAATCATGAATCATGAATTGAATCATGAATCATGAATTGAATCATGAATCATGAATTGAATCATGTATCATAAATCATGAATCATGAATTGAATCATGAATCATGAATTGAATCATGAATCATAAATCGAATCAGGAATCATGAATCATGAATCATGAATTGAATCATGAATCATGAATCATGAATCATAAATTGATTCATGAATCATGAATGGAATCATGAATTGAATCATGAATCATTAATCATGAATTAAATCATGAATCATGAATCATGAATCATGAATCAGGAATCATGAATTGAATCATAAATCATGTATCATGAATCATGAATTGAATTATAAATCATGAATCATGAATCATAAATTGATTCATGAATCATGAATTGAATCATGAATTGAATCATGAATTGAATCATGAATCATTAATCATGAATTAAATCATGAATCATGAATCATGAATCATGAATCATGAATTGAATCATGAATCATGAATCATGAATCGAATCATAAATCATGAATTGAATCATGAATCATGAATCATGAATTGAATCATGAATCATGAATTGAATCATGAATCATGAATTGAATCATGAATCATGAATCATGAATCATGAATCATGAATTGAATCATAAAACATTAATCATGAATTGAATCATAATTCATAAATCGAATCATGAATCATGAATTGAATCATGAATTGAATCATGAATCATGAATTGAATCATGAATTGAATCATGAATTGAATCACTATTCATGAATCATGAATCGAATCATGAATCATGAATTGAATCATGAATCAAGACTCATAACTCGAATCATGAATCATGAAGTGAATCAGGAATCGAATCATGAATTGAATCATGAATCATGAATTGAATCATGAATCATGAATTGAATCATAAACCATGAAGCATGAATCATGAATTGAATCATGAATCATGAATTATGAATTGAATCTTAAATCATGAATCATGAATCGAATCATGAATCATGAATCGAATCATGAATCATGAATCAAGAATCATGATTCGAATCATGAATCATGAAATGAATCATGAATCATGAATCATGAATTGAATCATATATCATGAATCGAATCATGACTCTTGAATTGAATCATAATTTGATTCATGAATCATGAATCTTGAATTGAATCATGAATCATGAATCATTAATTGAATTTTTGAATCATGAATCATGAATTGAATCATGAATCATGAATCGAATCATGAATCATGAATCATGAATCATGAATCATGAATCATGAATCATGATTTGAATCATGAATCATGAATCATAATTCATAAATTGATTCAAGAATCATGAATCGAATCATGAATCGAATCATGAATCATGAATCAAGAATCATGAATCATGAATCATGAATTGAATCATGAATCGAATCATGAATCATGAATCATGAATCATGAATCATGAATCATGAATCGAATCATGAATCATGAATCATGAATTGAATCATGAATCATGAATCATGAATCGAATCATGAATCATGAATCGAATCATGAATCATGAATTGAATCATGAATTGAATCATGAATTGATTCATGAATCATGAATTATGAATCATGAATTGAATCATGAATTGAATCACTATTCATGAATCATGAATCTAATCATGAATCATGAATTGAATCATGAATCAAGACTCATAACTCGAATCATGAATCATGAAGTGAATCAGGAATCGAATCATGAATTGAATCATGAATCATGAATTGAATCATGAATCATGAATTGAATCATAAACCATGAAGCATGAATCATGAATTGAATCATGAATCATGAATTATGAATTGAATCTTAAATCATGAATCATGAATCGAATCATGAATCATGAATCGAATCATGAATCATGAATCAAGAATCATGATTCGAATCATGAATCATGAAATGAATCATGAATCATGAATCATGAATTGAATCATATATCATGAATCGAATCATGACTCTTGAATTGAATCATAATTTGATTCATGAATCATGAATCTTGAATTGAATCATGAATCATGAATCATTAATTGAATTTTTGAATCATGAATCATGAATTGAATCATGAATCATGAATCGAATCATGAATCATGAATCATGAATCATGAATCATGAATCATGAATCATGATTTGAATCATGAATCATGAATCATAATTCATAAATTGATTCAAGAATCATGAATCGAATCATGAATCGAATCATGAATCATGAATCAAGAATCATGAATCATGAATCATGAATTGAATCATGAATCGAATCATGAATCATGAATCATGAATCATGAATCATGAATCATGAATCGAATCATGAATCATGAATCATGAATTGAATCATGAATCATGAATCATGAATCGAATCATGAATCATGAATCGAATCATGAATCATGAATTGAATCATGAATTGAATCATGAATTGATTCATGAATCATGAATTATGAATCATGAATTGAATCATGAATCATGAATCATGAATTGAATCATGAATCATGAATCGAATCATGAATCTTGAATTGAATCATGAATTGAATCATTAATCATAATTCATGAATCAAATCATGAATCATGAATCATGAATTGAATCATGAATCATGAATCATGAATCATGAACTGAATCATGAATCATGAATTGAATTTATCATCAATTCATATATAAAATTCATATATTCATATATATAAATAAATGATGATGATGATGATGATTTATGAATCATGAATCATAAATCGAATCATGAATCATGAATTGAATCAGGAATCGAATCATGAATTGAATCATGAATCATGAATTGAATCATGAATCATGAATCATAAATCATAAATCAAATCATGAATCATGAATCAAGATTCATGAATCGAATCATGAATCATAAATTGAATCATGAATCTTGAATCATGAATCATGAATCGAATCATGAATCGTGAATCATGAATCATGAATCATGAATTGAATCATGAAACATGAATCATGAATTGAATCATGAATCATGAATCGAATCACGAATCATGAATTGAATCGTGAATTGAATCATGAATTGAATCATGAATCAAGAATCATAAATCGAATCATGAATCATGAAATGAATCAGGAATCGAATCATGAATTGAATCATGAATCATGAATTGAATCAAGAATCATAAATCGAATCATGAATCATGAAATGAATCAGGAATCGAATCATGAATTGAATCATGAATCATGAATCGAATCAGGAATCATGAATCATGAATTGAATCATGAATCATGAATCATAAATTGATTCATGAATCATGAATTGAATCATGAATCATTAATCATGAATTAAATCATGAATCATGAATCATGAATCATGAATCATGAATCAGGAATAATGAATTGAATCATAAATCACGAGTCATGAATTGAATCATAAATCATGAATCATGAATCATAAATTGATTCATGAATCATGAATTGAATAATGAATTGAATCATGAATTGAATCTTGAATCATTAATCATGAATTAAATCATGGATCATGAATTATGAATCATGAATCATATATCATGAATTGAATCATGAATCATGAATCGAATCATAAATCATGAATTGAATCATGAATCATGAATCATGAATTGAATCATGAATCATGAATTGAATCATGAATTATGAATCATGAATTGAATCATGAATCATGAATCATAAATCATAAATCAAATCATGAATCATGAATCAAGATTCATGAATCGAATCATGAATCATAAATTGAATCATGAATCTTGAATCATGAATCATGAATCGAATCATGAATCGTGAATCATGAATCATGAATCATGAATTGAATCATGAAACATGAATCATGAATTGAATCATGAATCATGAATCGAATCACGAATCATGAATTGAATCGTGAATTGAATCATGAATTGAATCATGAATCAAGAATCATAAATCGAATCATGAATCATGAAATGAATCAGGAATCGAATCATGAATTGAATCATGAATCATGAATTGAATCAAGAATCATAAATCGAATCATGAATCATGAAATGAATCAGGAATCGAATCATGAATTGAATCATGAATCATAAATCGAATCATGAATCATGAAATGAATCAGGAATCGAATCATGAATTGAATTATGAATCATGAATTGAATCAAGAATCATAAATCGAATCATGAATCATGAAATGAATCAGGAATCGAATCATGAATTGAATCATGAATCATGAATCGAATCATGAATCATGAATCAAGAATCATGATTCGAATCATGAATCATGAATTGAATCATGAATCATGAATCATGAATCGAATCATGAATCATGAATCGAATCATGAATCTTGAATTGAATCATAATTTGAATCATGAATCATGAATCTTGAATTGAATCATGAATCATGAATCATGAATTGAATTTATGAATCATGAATCATAAATCGAATCATGAATCATGAATTGAATCAGGAATCGAATCATGAATTGAATCATGAATCATTTATTGAATCATGAATCATAAATCATGAATCATGAATTGAATCATGAATCATGAATTGAATCATGAATCATGAATCGAATCATGAATCATGAATCATGATTTGAATCATGAATCATGATTTGAATCATGAATCATGAATCATGAATCATAAATTGATTCATGAATCATGAATTGAATTATGAATTGAATCATCAATCATCAATCATGAATAAATCATAAATCATGAATCATGAATCATGAATTGAATATTAAATCATGAATCATGAATCATAAATTGATTCATGAATCATGAATTGAATCATGAATCATGAATCATGAATCAAATCATAAATCATGAATTGAATCATGAATCATGAATCATGAATTGAATCATGAATCATGAATTGAATCATGAATCATGAATCATGAATTGAATCATGAATCATGAATCATGAATCAAATCATAAATCATATATTGAATCATGAATCATGAATCATGAATTGAATCATGAATCATGAATTGAATCATGAATCATGAATCATGAATTGAATCATGAATCATGAATCGAATCATGAATCATAAATCAAGATTCATGAATCGAATCATGAATCATGAATTGAATTATGAATCTTGAATCATGAATCATGAATTGAATCATGAATCATGAATCGAATCATGAATCATGAATCATGAATTGAATCATGAATCATGAATCATGAATTGAATTATGAATCTTAAATCATGAATCATGAATTGAATCATCAATCATGAATCATGAATCATGAATTGAATCATGAATCATGAATTATGAATTAAATCTTGAATCATGAATCATGAATCAAATCATGAATCATGAATCAAGAATCATGAATCGAATCATGAATCGAATCATGAATCATGAATCAAGAAACATGAATCATGAATCATGAATTGAATCATGAATCGAAACATGAATCATGAATTGAATCAGGAATCATGAATCATGAATCATGAATTGTATCATGAATCATGAATCATGAATTGAATCATGAATCATGAATCATGAATTGAATCATGAATTGAATCATGAATCGAATCATGAATCGAATCATGAATCATGAATTGAATCATGAAATGAATCATTAATCATGAATTGAATCATGAATTGAATCATGAATTGAATCATTATTCATGAATCATGAATTGAATCATGAATCATGAATCATGAATTGAATCATGAATCAAGAATCATAAATCAAATCATGAATCATGAATTGAATCATGAATTGAATCATTATTCATGAATCATGAATTGAATCATGAATCATGAATCATGAATTGAATCATGAATCAAGAATCATAAATCAAATCATGAATCATGAAATGAATCAGGAATCGAATAATGAATTGAATCATGAATCATGAATTGAATCATCAATCATGAATCATGAATCATGAATTGAATCATGAATCATGAATTATGAATTAAATCTTAAATCATGAATCATGATTCAAATCATGAATCATGAATCAAGAATCATGAATCGAATCATGAATCGAATCATGAATCATGAATCAAGAATCATGAATCATGAATCATGAATTGAATCATGAATCGAATCATGAATCATGAATTGAATCAGGAATCATGAATCATGAATTGAATCATGAATCATGAATCGAATCATGAATCATGAATCGAATCATGAATCATAAATCATGACATGAATCATGAATCGAATCATGAATCATGAATCCAATCATGAATCTTGAATTGAATCATGAATCGAATCATGAATCATGAATCATGAATTGAATCATGAATCATGAATCGAATCATGAAACTTGAATTGAATCATGAATTGAATCATTAATCATGAATCATGAATCAAATCATGAATTATGAATCATGAATCATGAATTGAATCATGAATCATGAATCATGAATTAAATCATGAATCATGAATTGAATCATGAATCATAAAGCATGAATCATGAATTGAATCATGAATCATGAATTGAATCATGAATCATGGATCGAATCAGGAATCATGAATTGAATCATGAATCGAATCAGGAATCATGAATCATGAATCATGAATTGAATCATGAATCATGACTTAAGAATCATGAATCGAATCATGAATCGAATCATGAATCATGATTCAAGAATCATGAATCATGAATCATGAATTGAATCATGAATCGAATCATGAATTGTATCATGAATCATGAATCAGGAATCATGAATCATGAATCATGAATTGTATCATGAATCATGAATCATGAATTGAACCATGAATCATGAATTGAATCATGAATTGAATCATGAATCGAATCATGAATCGAATCATGAATCATGAATTGAATCATGAAATGAATCATGAATCATGAATTGAATCATGAATTGAATCATTAATCATGAATCATGAATTGAATCATGAATCATGAATTGAATCATGAATCAAGAATCATAAATCAAATCATGAATCATGAAATGAATCAGGAATCGAATAATGAATTGAATCATGAATCATGAATTGAATCATGAAATGAATCATGAATCATGAATTGAATCATGAATTGAATCATGAATCATGAATTGAATCAGGAATCATGAATCATGAATCATGAATTGAATCATGAATCATGAATCATGAATTGAATCATGAATCATGAATCATGAATCATGAATCATGAATCGAATCATGAATCATGAATCGAATCATGAATCATGAATCATGAATTGAATCATGAATTGAATCATGAATCATGACATGAATCATGAATCGAATCATGAATCATGAATCCAATCATGAATCTTGAATTGAATCATGAATCGAATCATGAATCATGAATCATGAATTGAATCATGAATTGAATCATGAATCGAATCATGAATCATGAATTGAATCATGAATCATGAATTATGAATCATGAATTGAATCATGAATCATGAATCATGAATCATGAATCATGAATTGAATCATGAATCATGAATCGAATCATGAATCTTGAATTGAATCATGAATTGATTCATTAATCATGAATCATGAATCAAATCATGAATCATGAATCATAATTCATGAATTGAATCATGAATCATGAATCATGAATCATGGTTTGAATCATGAATCATGAAACATGAATTGAATTTATGAATCATGAATCATAAATCGAATCATGAATCATGAATTGAATCAGGAATCGAATCATGAATTGAATCATGAATCATGAATTAAATCATGAATCATGAATTGAATCATGAATCATAAATCATGAATCATGAATCGAATCAGGAATTATGAATTGAATCATGAATCGAATCAGGAATCATGAATCATGAATCATGAATTGAAACATGAATCATGAATTGAATAATGAATTGAATCATGAATCATTAATCATGAATTAAATCATGAATTATGAATCATGAATCAGGAATCATGAATTGAATCATAAATCATGAATCTTGAATTGAATCATAAATCATGAATCATGATTCATAAATTGATTCATGAATTATGAATTGAATCATGAATCATAAATCATGAATCATGAATTGAATCATGAATCATGAATTGAATCATGAATCATGAATCGAATCAGGAATCATGAATTGAATCATGAATCGAATCAGGAATCATGAATCATGAATCATGAATTGAAACATGAATCATGAATTGAATAATGAATTGAATCATGAATCATTAATCATGAATTAAATCATGAATTATGAATCATGATTCAGGAATCATGAATTGAATCATAAATCATGAATCATGAATTGAATCATAAATCATGAATCATGATTCATAAATTGATTCATGAATTATGAATTGAATCATGAATTGAATCATGAATCATGAATTGAATCATGAATTCAATCATGAATTCAATCATGAATTGAATCTTGAATCATGAATCATGAATCATGAATCATGAATCATGAATTGAATCATGAATCATGAATCATGAATCAAATCATAAATCATGAATTTAATCATGAATCATGAATCATGAATTGAATCATGAATCATGAATTGAATCATGACTCATGAATCATGAATTGAATCATGAATCATGAATCATGAATCAAATCATGAATCATGAATCAAGATTCATGAATCGAATCATGAATCATGAATCATGAATTGAAACATGAATCATGAATCGAATCATGAATCATGAATCATGAATCATGAATTATGAATCATGAATCATGAATTGAATCATGAAACATGAATCATAGATTGAATCATGAATCATGAATCGAATCACGAATCATGAATTGAATCATGAATTTAATCATGAATCATGAATTGAATCATGAATTGAATCATGAAATGAATCACTAATCATGAATCATGAATCGAATCATGAATCATGAATTGAATCATGAATCAAGAATCATAAATCGAATCATGAATCATGAAATGAATCAGGAATCGAATCATGAATTGAATCATGAATCATGAATTTAATCATGAATCATGAATTGAATCATGAATCATGAATTGATTCATCAATCATGAAGTATGAATCATGAATTGAATCATGAATCATGAATTATGAATTGAATCTTGAATCATGAATCATGAATCGAATCATGATTCAAGAATCATGATTCGAATCATGAATCATGAATTTAATCATGAATCATGAATTATGAATTGAATCTTGAATCATGAATCGAATCATGAATCTTGAATTGAATTATAATTTGAATCATGAATCATGAATCTTGAATTGAATCATGAATCATGAATCATGAAATGAATCATGAATTGAATCATGAATTGAATCATGAATCATGAATCGAATCATGAATCATGAATCCAATCATGAATCTTGAATTGAATCATGAATCGAATCATGAATCATGAATCATGAATTGAATCATGAATTGAATCATGAAGCGAATCATGAATCATGAATCATGAATTAAATCATGAATCATGAATTATTAATCATGAATCATGAATTATTAATCATGAATTGAATCATGAATCATGAATCATGAATCATGAATTGAATCATGAATCATGAATCATGAATCAAATCATGAATCATGAATCATGAATTGAATCATGAATCATGAAACATGAATTGAATTTATGAATCATGAATCATAAATCGAATCATGAATCATGAATTGAATCAGGAATCGAATCATGAATTGAATCATGAATCATGAATTAAATCATGAATCATGAATTGAATCATGAATCATAAATCATGAATCATAAATTGAATCATGAATTATGAATTGAATCATGAATCATGAATCGAATCAGGAATCATGAATTGAATCATGAATCGAATCATGAATCATGAATCATGAATTGAATCATGAATTGAATCATGAATCGAATCATGAATCATGAATCATGAATTGAATCATGAATCATGAATCATAAATCATAAATTGATTCATGAATCATGAATTGAATCATGAATTGAATCATGAATCATTAATCATGAATTAAATCATAAATCATGAATCATGAATCACAAATTGATTCATGAATTATGAATTGAATCATGAATTGCATCATGAATCATGAATCATGAATCATAAATTGATTCATGAATTATGAATTGAATCATGAATTGCATCATGAATCATGAATTCAATCATGAATTCAATCATGAATTGAATCTTGAATCATTAATCATGAATCATGAATCATTAATCATGAATCATGAATCATGAATTGAATCATGAATCATGAATCATGAATCAAATCATAAATCATGAATTGAATCATGAATCATTAATCATGAATTGAATCATGAATCATGAATTGAATCATGAATCATGAATCATGAATTGAATCATGAATCATGAATCATGAATCAAATCATGAATCATGAATCAAGATTCATGAATCGAATCATGAATCATGAATCATGAATCATGAATCATGAATCATGAATCATGAATTGAAACATGAATCATGAATCGAATCATGAATCATGAATCATGAATCATGAATCATGAATCATGAATCATGAATTGAATCATGAAACATGAATCATGAATTGAATCATGAATCATGAATCGAATCACGAATCATGAATTGAATCATGAATTTAATCATGAATCATGAATTGAATCATGAATTGAATCATGAAATGAATCACTAATCATGAATCATGAATCGAATCATGAATCATGAATTGAATCATGAATCAAGAATCATAAATCGAATCATGAATCATGAAATGAATCAGGAATCGAATCATGAATTGAATCATGAATCATGAATTGAATCATGAATCATGAATTGATTCATCAATCATGAAGCATGAATCATGAACTGAATCATGAATCATAAATTATAAATTGAATCTTGAATCATGAATCATGAATCAAATCATGAATCATGAATCAAGAATCATGATTCGAATCATGAATCATGAATTGAATCATGAATCATGAATCATGAATCGAATCATGAATCATGAATCGAATCATGAATCTTGAATTGAATCATAATTTGAATCATGAATCATGAATCTTGAATTGAATCATGAATCATGAATCATGAATTGAATTTATGAATCATAAATCATAAATCGAATCATTAATCATGAATTGAATCAGGAATCGATTCATGAATTAAATCATGAATCATTTATTGAATCATGAATCATAAATCATGAATCCTGAATTGAATCATGAATCATGAATCATGAATTGAATCATGAATCATGAATCGAATCATTAATCTTGAATCATGAATCATAATTCATGATTTGAATCATGAATCATGAATCATAAATTGATTCATGAATCATGAATTGAATCATGAATTGAATCATGAATTAAATCATGAATCATGAATCATGAATCATGAATCATGAATTGAATCATAAATCATGAATTATGAATCATGAATTGATTCATGAATCATGAATTGAATCATGAATTGAATCATGAATCATGAATCATGAATTGAATCATGAATCATGAATCATGAATCGAATCATAAATCATGAATTGAAGCATGAATCATGAATCATGAATTGAATCATGAATCATGAATTGAATCATGAATCATGAATCAAATCATGAATCATGAATCAAGATTCATGAATCGAATCATGAATCATGAATTGAATTATGAATCTTGAATCATGAATTGAATCATGAATCATGAATCGAATCATGAATCATCACTCATGAATCATGAATCATGAATTGAATCATGAATCATGAATTGAATCATGAATCATGAATCATGAATTGAATCATGAATCTTGAATCATGAATCATGAATTAAATCATAAATCATGAATCGAATCATGAATAATGAATCATGAATTGAATCATGAATCATGAATTGAATCATGAATCATGAATCAAATCATGAATCATGAATTAAATCATGAATTGAATCAAGAATCATGAATCAGGAATCATGAATCATGAATTGAATCATGAAATGAATCATGAATCATGAATTGAATCATGAATTGAATCATGAATTGAATCATTAATCATGAATCATGAATTGAATCAAGAATCAAGAATCATAAATCGAATCATGAATCATGAAATGAATCAGGAATCGAATAATGAATCAAATCATGAATCATGAATCAAGAATCATGAATCGAATCATGAATCGAATCATGAATCATGAATCAAGAATCATGAATCATGAATCATGAATTGAATCATGAATCAAATCATGAATCATGAATCGAATCATGAATCGAATCATGAATCATGAATCAAGAATCATGAATCATGAATTATAAATTGAATCATGAATCGAATCATGAATCATGAATTGAATCAGGAATCATGAATCATGAATCATGAATTGAATCATGAATCATGAATCATGAATCGAATCATGAATCATGAATCGAATCATGAATAATGAATTAAATCATGAATTGAATCATGAATCGAATCATGAATCATGAAATGAATCATGAATCGAATCATGAATCATGAATCGAATTATGAATCATGAATCGAATCATGAATCTTGAATTGAATCATGAATCGAATCATGAATCATGAATCATGAATTGAATCATGAATCGAATCATGAATCTTGAATTGAATCATGAATCATGAATCATGAATCATGAATTGAATCATGAATCATGAATT
The DNA here is from genome assembly GCF_038048845.1 of Mixophyes fleayi. NCBI lineage: Eukaryota > Metazoa > Chordata > Amphibia > Anura > Limnodynastidae > Mixophyes > Mixophyes fleayi. Next base: position 21,998 of record NW_027446700.1, on the reverse strand, counting down.
GAATCATGAATCATGAATCGAATCATGAATCTTGATTTGAATCATGAATTGAATCATTAATCATGAATCATGAATCATTAATCATGAATCATGATTTAAATCATGAATCATGAATTGAATCAGGAATTGAATCATGAATCATGAATTGAATCATGAATCATAAATCATGAATCATGAATTGAATCATGAATCATGAATTGAATCATGAATCATCAATTGAATCATGAATCATGAATCTTATCAGGAATCATGAATCATGAATCATGAATCATGAATTGAATCATGAATCATGAATTGAATCATGATTGAATCATGAATCATTAATCATGAATTAAATCATGAATCATGAATCATGAATCATAAATCAGGAATCATGAATCATGAATTGAATAATGAAACATTAATCATGAATTGAATCATGAATCATGAATCGAATCACGAATCATGAATTGAATCATGAATTTAATCATGAATCATGAATTGAATCATGAATTGAATCATGAATTTAATCACTAATCATGAATCATGAATCAAATCATGAATCATGAATTGAATCATGAATCATGAATTGAATCATGAATCATGAATCTAAATAGGAATCATGAATCATGAATCATGAATCATGAATTGAATCATGAATCATGAATTGAATCATGAATTGAATCATGAATCATTAATCATGAATTAAATCATGAATCATGAATCATGAATCATAAATCAGGAATCATGAATCATGAATTGAATAATGAAACATAAATCATGATTTGAAACATGAATCATGAATCGAATCACGAATCATGAATTGAATCATGAATTTAATCATGAATCATGAATTGAATCATGAATTGAATCATGAATTGAATCACTAATCATGAATCATAAATCGAATCATGAATCATGAAATGAATCAGGAATCGAATCATGAATTGAATCATGAATCATGAATTGAATCATGAATCATGAATTGAATCATGAATCATGAATTGATTCATCAATCATGAAGCATGAATCATGAATTGAATCATGAATCATGAATTATGAATTGAATCTTGAATCATGAATCATGAATCGAATCATGAATCATGAATCATGAATCAAGAATCATGATTCGAATCATGAATCATGAATTGAATCATGAATCATGAATCTTGAATTGAATCATAATTTGAATCAGGAATCGATTCATGAATTGAATTCATGAAACATGAATCATGAATTGAATTTATGAATCATAAATCATAAATCGAATCATGAATCATGAATTGAATCAGGAATCGATTCATGAATTGAATTCATGAATCATTTATTGAATCATGAATCATTAATCATGAATCATGAATTGAATCATGAATCATGAATTGAATCATGAATCATGAATCGAATCATGAATCATGAATCATGAATCATAATTCATGATTTGAATCATGAATCATGAATCATAAATTGATTCATGAATCATGAATTGAATCATGAATTGAATCATGAATTAAATCATGAATCATAAATCATGAATCATAAATCATGAATCATGAATCATGAATTGAATCATAAATCATGAATCATGAATCATAAATTGATTCATAAATCATGAATTGAATCATGAATTGAATCATGAATCATGAATCATGAATTGAATCATGAATCATGAATTTAATCATAAATTATGAATTGAATCATGAATCATGAATCATGAATTGAATCATGAATCATGAATTGAATCAAGAATCATGAATCGAATCATGAATCATAAATCAAATCATGAATCATGAATCAAGATTCATGAATCGAATCATGAATCATGAATTGAATTATGAATCTTGAATCATGAATCATGAATTGAATCATGAATCATGAATCGAATCATGAATCATGACTCATGAATCATGAATCATGAATTGAATCATGAATTGAATCTTGAATCATGAATTGAATCATAAATCATGAATCGAATCATGAATCATGAATCATGAATCATGAATTGAATCATGAATCATGAATTGAATCATGAATCATGAATCGAATCATGAATCATGAATTAAATCATGAATTGAATCAAGAATCATGAATCGAATCATGAATCATGAATTGAATCATGAAATGAATCATGAATCATGAAATGAATCATGAATCATGAATTGAATCATGAATTGAATTATTAATCATGAATCATGAATTGAATGATGAATCATGAATTGAATCATGAATCAATAATAATAAATCGAATCATGAATCATGAAATGAATCAGGAATCGAATAATGAATCAAATCATGAATCATGAATCAAGAATCATGAATCGAATCATGAATCGAATCATGAATCATGAATCAAGAATCATGAATCATGAATCATGAATTGAATCATGAATCGAATCATGAATCATGAATCGAATCATGAATCGAATCATGAATCATGAATCAAGAATAATGAATCATGAATCATGAATTGAATCATGAATCGAATCATGAATCATGAATTGAATCAGGAATCATGAATCATAAATCATGAATTGAATCATGAATCATGAATCATGAATCGAATCATGAATCATGAATCGAATCTTGAATCATGAATCATGAATTGAATCATGAATTGAATCATGAATCGAATCATGAATCGAATCATGAATCATGAATCGAATCATGAATCATGAATCGAATCATGAATCTTGAATTGAATCATGAATCGAATCATGAATCATGAATCATGAATTGAATCATGAATTGAATCATGAATCGAATCATGAATCATGAAATGAATCATGAATCATGAATCATGAATCATGAATTGAATCAAGAATCAAGAATCATAAATCGAATCATGAATCATGAAATGAATCAGGAATCGAATAATGAATCAAATCATGAATCATGAATCAAGAATCATGAATCGAATCATGAATTGAATCATGAATCATGAATCAAGAATCATGAATCATGAATCATGAATTGAATCATGAATCAAATCATGAATCATGAATCGAATCATGAATCGAATCATGAATCATGAATCAAGAATCATGAATTATGAATTATAAATTGAATCATGAATCGAATCATGAATCATGAATTGAATCAGGAATCATGAATCATGAATCATGAATTGAATCATGAATCATGAATCATGAATCGAATCATGAATCATGAATCGAATCATGAATAATGAATTAAATCATGAATTGAATCATGAATCGAATCATGAATCATGAAATGAATCATGAATCGAATCATGAATCATGAATCGAATTATGAATCATGAATCGAATCATGAATCTTGAATTGAATCATGAATCGAATCATGAATCATGAATCATGAATTGAATCATGAATCGAATCATGAATCTTGAATTGAATCATGAATCATGAATCATGAATCATGAATTGAATCATGAATCATGAATTGAATCATGAATCATGAATCGAATCATGAATCTTGAATTGAATCATGAATTGAATCATTAATCATGAATCATGAATCATTAATCATGAATCATGATTTAAATCATGAATCATGAATTGAATCAGGAATTGAATCATGAATCATGAATTGAATCATGAATCATAAATCATGAATCATGAATTGAATCATGAATCATGAATTGAATCATGAATCATCAATTGAATCATGAATCATGAATCTTATCAGGAATCATGAATCATGAATCATGAATCATGAATTGAATCATGAATCATGAATTGAATCATGATTGAATCATGAATCATTAATCATGAATTAAATCATGAATCATGAATCATGAATCATAAATCAGGAATCATGAATCATGAATTGAATAATGAAACATTAATCATGAATTGAATCATGAATCATGAATCGAATCACGAATCATGAATTGAATCATGAATTTAATCATGAATCATGAATTGAATCATGAATTGAATCATGAATTTAATCACTAATCATGAATCATGAATCAAATCATGAATCATGAATTGAATCATGAATCATGAATTGAATCATGAATCATGAATCTAAATAGGAATCATGAATCATGAATCATGAATCATGAATTGAATCATGAATCATGAATTGAATCATGAATTGAATCATGAATCATGAATTAAATCATGAATCATGAATCCTGAATCATAAATCAGGAATCATGAATCATGAATTGAATAATGAAACATAAATCATGATTTGAAACATGAATCATGAATCGAATCACGAATCATGAATTGAATCATGAATTTAATCATGAATCATGAATTGAATCATGAATTGAATCATGAATTGAATCACTAATCATGAATCATAAATCGAATCATGAATCATGAAATGAATCAGGAATCGAATCATGAATTGAATCATAAATCATGAATTGAATCATGAATCATGAATTGAATCATGAATCATGAATTGAATCATGAATCATGAATTGTTTCATCAATCATGAAGCATGAATCATGAATTGAATCATGAATCATGAATTATGAATTGAATCTTGAATCATGAATCATGAATCGAATCATGAATCATGAATCATGAATCAAGAATCATGATTCGAATCATGAATCATGAATTGAATCATGAATCATGAATCATGAATTGAATCATGAATCATGAATTGAATCATGAATCATGAATCGAATCATGAATCTTGAATTGAATCATAATTTGAATCAGGAATCGATTCATGAATTGAATTCATGAAACATGAATCATGAATTGAATTTATGAATCATAAATCATAAATCGAATCATGAATCATGAATTGAATCAGGAATCGATTCATGAATTGAATTCATGAATCATTTATTGAATCATGAATCATAAATCATGAATCATGAATTGAATCATGAATCATGAATTGAATCATGAATCATGAATCGAATCATGAATCATGAATCATGAATCATAATTCATGATTTGAATCATGAATCATGAATCATAAATTGATTCATGAATCATGAATTGAATCATGAATTGAATCATGAATTAAATCATGAATCATAAATCATGAATCATGAATCATGAATTGAATCATAAATCATGAATCATGAATCATAAATTGATTCATAAATCATGAATTGAATCATGAATTGAATCATGAATCATGAATCATGAATTGAATCATGAATCATGAATTTAATCATAAATTATGAATTGAATCATGAATCATGAATCATGAATTGAATCATGAATCATGAATTGAATCAAGAATCATGAATCGAATCATGAATCATAAATCAAATCATGAATCATGAATCAAGATTCATGAATTGAATCATGAATCATGAATCGAATCATGAATCATAAATCAAGATTCATGAATCGAATCATGAATCATGAATTGAATTATGAATCTTGAATCATGAATCATGAATTGAATCATGAATCATGAATCGAATCATGAATCATGAATCATGAATTGAATCATGAATCATGAATCATGAATTGAATTATGAATCTTAAATCATGAATCATGAATTGAATCATCAATCATGAATCATGAATCATGAATTGAATCATGAATCATGAATTATGAATTAAATCTTGAATCATGAATCATGAATCAAATCATGAATCATGAATCAAGAATCATGAATCGAATCATGAATCGAATCATGAATCATGAATCAAGAAACATGAATCATGAATCATGAATTGAATCATGAATCGAAACATGAATCATGAATTGAATCAGGAATCATGAATCATGAATCATGAATTGTATCATGAATCATGAATCATGAATTGAATCATGAATCATGAATCATGAATTGAATCATGAATTGAATCATGAATCGAATCATGAATCGAATCATGAATCATGAATTGAATCATGAAATGAATCATTAATCATGAATTGAATCATGAATTGAATCATGAATTGAATCATTATTCATGAATCATGAATTGAATCATGAATCATGAATCATGAATTGAATCATGAATCAAGAATCATAAATCAAATCATGAATCATGAATTGAATCATGAATTGAATCATTATTCATGAATCATGAATTGAATCATGAATCATGAATCATGAATTGAATCATGAATCAAGAATCATAAATCAAATCATGAATCATGAAATGAATCAGGAATCGAATAATGAATTGAATCATGAATCATGAATTGAATCATCAATCATGAATCATGAATCATGAATTGAATCATGAATCATGAATTATGAATTAAATCTTAAATCATGAATCATGATTCAAATCATGAATCATGAATCAAGAATCATGAATCGAATCATGAATCGAATCATGAATCATGAATCAAGAATCATGAATCATGAATCATGAATTGAATCATGAATCGAATCATGAATCATGAATTGAATCAGGAATCATGAATCATGAATTGAATCATGAATCATGAATCATGAATCGAATCATGAATCATGAATCGAATCATGAATCATAAATCATGACATGAATCATGAATCGAATCATGAATCATGAATCCAATCATGAATCTTGAATTGAATCATGAATCGAATCATGAATCATGAATCATGAATTGAATCATGAATCATGAATCGAATCATGAAACTTGAATTGAATCATGAATTGAATCATTAATCATGAATCATGAATCAAATCATGAATTATGAATCATGAATCATGAATTGAATCATGAATCATGAATCATGAATTAAATCATGAATCATGAATTGAATCATGAATCATAAAGCATGAATCATGAATTGAATCATGAATCATGAATTGAATCATGAATCATGGATCGAATCAGGAATCATGAATTGAATCATGAATCGAATCAGGAATCATGAATCATGAATCATGAATTGAATCATGAATCATGACTTAAGAATCATGAATCGAATCATGAATCGAATCATGAATCATGATTCAAGAATCATGAATCATGAATCATGAATTGAATCATGAATCGAATCATGAATTGTATCATGAATCATGAATCAGGAATCATGAATCATGAATCATGAATTGTATCATGAATCATGAATCATGAATTGAACCATGAATCATGAATTGAATCATGAATTGAATCATGAATCGAATCATGAATCGAATCATGAATCATGAATTGAATCATGAAATGAATCATGAATCATGAATTGAATCATGAATTGAATCATTAATCATGAATCATGAATTGAATCATGAATCATGAATTGAATCATGAATCAAGAATCATAAATCAAATCATGAATCATGAAATGAATCAGGAATCGAATAATGAATTGAATCATGAATCATGAATTGAATCATGAAATGAATCATGAATCATGAATTGAATCATGAATTGAATCATGAATCATGAATTGAATCAGGAATCATGAATCATGAATCATGAATTGAATCATGAATCATGAATCATGAATTGAATCATGAATCATGAATCATGAATCATGAATCATGAATCGAATCATGAATCATGAATCGAATCATGAATCATGAATCATGAATTGAATCATGAATTGAATCATGAATCATGACATGAATCATGAATCGAATCATGAATCATGAATCCAATCATGAATCTTGAATTGAATCATGAATCGAATCATGAATCATGAATCATGAATTGAATCATGAATTGAATCATGAATCGAATCATGAATCATGAATTGAATCATGAATCATGAATTATGAATCATGAATTGAATCATGAATCATGAATCATGAATCATGAATCATGAATTGAATCATGAATCATGAATCGAATCATGAATCTTGAATTGAATCATGAATTGATTCATTAATCATGAATCATGAATCAAATCATGAATCATGAATCATGAATCATGAATTGAATCATGAATCATGAATCATGAATCATGGTTTGAATCATGAATCATGAAACATGAATTGAATTTATGAATCATGAATCATAAATCGAATCATGAATCATGAATTGAATCAGGAATCGAATCATGAATTGAATCATGAATCATGAATTAAATCATGAATCATGAATTGAATCATGAATCATAAATCATGAATCATGAATCGAATCAGGAATTATGAATTGAATCATGAATCGAATCAGGAATCATGAATCATGAATCATGAATTGAAACATGAATCATGAATTGAATAATGAATTGAATCATGAATCATTAATCATGAATTAAATCATGAATTATGAATCATGAATCAGGAATCATGAATTGAATCATAAATCATGAATCTTGAATTGAATCATAAATCATGAATCATGATTCATAAATTGATTCATGAATTATGAATTGAATCATGAATCATAAATCATGAATCATGAATTGAATCATGAATCATGAATTGAATCATGAATCATGAATCGAATCAGGAATCATGAATTGAATCATGAATCGAATCAGGAATCATGAATCATGAATCATGAATTGAAACATGAATCATGAATTGAATAATGAATTGAATCATGAATCATTAATCATGAATTAAATCATGAATTATGAATCATGATTCAGGAATCATGAATTGAATCATAAATCATGAATCATGAATTGAATCATAAATCATGAATCATGATTCATAAATTGATTCATGAATTATGAATTGAATCATGAATTGAATCATGAATCATGAATTGAATCATGAATTCAATCATGAATTCAATCATGAATTGAATCTTGAATCATGAATCATGAATCATGAATCATGAATCATGAATCATGAATTGAATCATGAATCATGAATCATGAATCAAATCATAAATCATGAATTGAATCATGAATCATGAATCATGAATTGAATCATGAATCATGAATTGAATCATGACTCATGAATCATGAATTGAATCATGAATCATGAATCATGAATCAAATCATGAATCATGAATCAAGATTCATGAATCGAATCATGAATCATGAATCATGAATTGAAACATGAATCATGAATCGAATCATGAATCATGAATCATGAATCATGAATTATGAATCATGAATCATGAATTGAATCATGAAACATGAATCATGGATTGAATCATGAATCATGAATCGAATCACGAATCATGAATTGAATCATGAATTTAATCATGAATCATGAATTGAATCATGAATTGAATCATGAAATGAATCACTAATCATGAATCATGAATCGAATCATGAATCATGAATTGAATCATGAATCAAGAATCATAAATCGAATCATGAATCATGAAATGAATCAGGAATCGAATCATGAATTGAATCATGAATCATGAATTTAATCATGAATCATGAATTGAATCATGAATCATGAATTGATTCATCAATCATGAAGTATGAATCATGAATTGAATCATGAATCATGAATTATGAATTGAATCTTGAATCATGAATCATGAATCGAATCATGATTCAAGAATCATGATTCGAATCATGAATCATGAATTTAATCATGAATCATGAATTATGAATTGAATCTTGAATCATGAATCGAATCATGAATCTTGAATTGAATTATAATTTGAATCATGAATCATGAATCTTGAATTGAATCATGAATCATGAATCATGAAATGAATCATGAATTGAATCATGAATTGAATCATGAATCATGAATCGAATCATGAATCATGAATCCAATCATGAATCTTGAATTGAATCATGAATCGAATCATGAATCATGAATCATGAATTGAATCATGAATTGAATCATGAAGCGAATCATGAATCATGAATCATGAATTAAATCATGAATCATGAATTATTAATCATGAATCATGAATTATTAATCATGAATTGAATCATGAATCATGAATCATGAATCATGAATTGAATCATGAATCATGAATCATGAATCAAATCATGAATCATGAATCATGAATTGAATCATGAATCATGAAACATGAATTGAATTTATGAATCATGAATCATAAATCGAATCATGAATCATGAATTGAATCAGGAATCGAATCATGAATTGAATCATGAATCATGAATTAAATCATGAATCATGAATTGAATCATGAATCATAAATCATGAATCATAAATTGAATCATGAATTATGAATTGAATCATGAATCATGAATCGAATCAGGAATCATGAATTGAATCATGAATCGAATCATGAATCATGAATCATGAATTGAATCATGAATTGAATCATGAATCGAATCATGAATCATGAATCATGAATTGAATCATGAATCATGAATCATAAATCATAAATTGATTCATGAATCATGAATTGAATCATGAATTGAATCATGAATCATTAATCATGAATTAAATCATAAATCATGAATCATGAATCACAAATTGATTCATGAATTATGAATTGAATCATGAATTGCATCATGAATCATGAATCATGAATCATAAATTGATTCATGAATTATGAATTGAATCATGAATTGCATCATGAATCATGAATTCAATCATGAATTCAATCATGAATTGAATCTTGAATCATTAATCATGAATCATGAATCATTAATCATGAATCATGAATCATGAATTGAATCATGAATCATGAATCATGAATCAAATCATAAATCATGAATTGAATCATGAATCATTAATCATGAATTGAATCATGAATCATGAATTGAATCATGAATCATGAATCATGAATTGAATCATGAATCATGAATCATGAATCAAATCATGAATCATGAATCAAGATTCATGAATCGAATCATGAATCATGAATCATGAATCATGAATCATGAATCATGAATCATGAATTGAAACATGAATCATGAATCGAATCATGAATCATGAATCATGAATCATGAATCATGAATCATGAATCATGAATTGAATCATGAAACATGAATCATGAATTGAATCATGAATCATGAATCGAATCACGAATCATGAATTGAATCATGAATTTAATCATGAATCATGAATTGAATCATGAATTGAATCATGAAATGAATCACTAATCATGAATCATGAATCGAATCATGAATCATGAATTGAATCATGAATCAAGAATCATAAATCGAATCATGAATCATGAAATGAATCAGGAATCGAATCATGAATTGAATCATGAATCATGAATTGATTCATCAATCATGAAGCATGAATCATGAACTGAATCATGAATCATAAATTATAAATTGAATCTTGAATCATGAATCATGAATCAAATCATGAATCATGAATCAAGAATCATGATTCGAATCATGAATCATGAATTGAATCATGAATCATGAATCATGAATCGAATCATGAATCATGAATCGAATCATGAATCTTGAATTGAATCATAATTTGAATCATGAATCATGAATCTTGAATTGAATCATGAATCATGAATCATGAATTGAATTTATGAATCATAAATCATAAATCGAATCATTAATCATGAATTGAATCAGGAATCGATTCATGAATTAAATCATGAATCATTTATTGAATCATGAATCATAAATCATGAATCCTGAATTGAATCATGAATCATGAATCATGAATTGAATCATGAATCATGAATCGAATCATTAATCTTGAATCATGAATCATAATTCATGATTTGAATCATGAATCATGAATCATAAATTGATTCATGAATCATGAATTGAATCATGAATTGAATCATGAATTAAATCATGAATCATGAATCATGAATCATGAATCATGAATTGAATCATAAATCATGAATTATGAATCATGAATTGATTCATGAATCATGAATTGAATCATGAATTGAATCATGAATCATGAATCATGAATTGAATCATGAATCATGAATCATGAATCGAATCATAAATCATGAATTGAAGCATGAATCATGAATCATGAATTGAATCATGAATCATGAATTGAATCATGAATCATGAATCAAATCATGAATCATGAATCAAGATTCATGAATCGAATCATGAATCATGAATTGAATTATGAATCTTGAATCATGAATTGAATCATGAATCATGAATCGAATCATGAATCATCACTCATGAATCATGAATCATGAATTGAATCATGAATCATGAATTGAATCATGAATCATGAATCATGAATTGAATCATGAATCTTGAATCATGAATCATGAATTAAATCATAAATCATGAATCGAATCATGAATAATGAATCATGAATTGAATCATGAATCATGAATTGAATCATGAATCATGAATCAAATCATGAATCATGAATTAAATCATGAATTGAATCAAGAATCATGAATCAGGAATCATGAATCATGAATTGAATCATGAAATGAATCATGAATCATGAATTGAATCATGAATTGAATCATGAATTGAATCATTAATCATGAATCATGAATTGAATCAAGAATCAAGAATCATAAATCGAATCATGAATCATGAAATGAATCAGGAATCGAATAATGAATCAAATCATGAATCATGAATCAAGAATCATGAATCGAATCATGAATCGAATCATGAATCATGAATCAAGAATCATGAATCATGAATCATGAATTGAATCATGAATCAAATCATGAATCATGAATCGAATCATGAATCGAATCATGAATCATGAATCAAGAATCATGAATCATGAATTATAAATTGAATCATGAATCGAATCATGAATCATGAATTGAATCAGGAATCATGAATCATGAATCATGAATTGAATCATGAATCATGAATCATGAATCGAATCATGAATCATGAATCGAATCATGAATAATGAATTAAATCATGAATTGAATCATGAATCGAATCATGAATCATGAAATGAATCATGAATCGAATCATGAATCATGAATCGAATTATGAATCATGAATCGAATCATGAATCTTGAATTGAATCATGAATCGAATCATGAATCATGAATCATGAATTGAATCATGAATCGAATCATGAATCTTGAATTGAATCATGAATCATGAATCATGAATCATGAATTGAATCATGAATCATGAATTGAATCATGAATCATGAATCGAATCATGAATCTTGATTTGAATCATGAATTGAATCATTAATCATGAATCATGAATCATTAATCATGAATCATGATTTAAATCATGAATCATGAATTGAATCAGGAATTGAATCATGAATCATGAATTGAATCATGAATCATAAATCATGAATCATGAATTGAATCATGAATCATGAATTGAATCATGAATCATCAATTGAATCATGAATCATGAATCTTATCAGGAATCATGAATCATGAATCATGAATCATGAATTGAATCATGAATCATGAATTGAATCATGATTGAATCATGAATCATTAATCATGAATTAAATCATGAATCATGAATCATGAATCATAAATCAGGAATCATGAATCATGAATTGAATAATGAAACATTAATCATGAATTGAATCATGAATCATGAATCGAATCACGAATCATGAATTGAATCATGAATTTAATCATGAATCATGAATTGAATCATGAATTGAATCATGAATTTAATCACTAATCATGAATCATGAATCAAATCATGAATCATGAATTGAATCATGAATCATGAATTGAATCATGAATCATGAATCTAAATAGGAATCATGAATCATGAATCATGAATCATGAATTGAATCATGAATCATGAATTGAATCATGAATTGAATCATGAATCATTAATCATGAATTAAATCATGAATCATGAATTGATTCATCAATCATGAAGCATGAATCATGAATTGAATCATGAATCATGAATTATGAATTGAATCTTGAATCATGAATCATGAATCGAATCATGAATCATGAATCATGAATCAAGAATCATGATTCGAATCATGAATCATGAATTGAATCATGAATCATGAATCTTGAATTGAATCATAATTTGAATCAGGAATCGATTCATGAATTGAATTCATGAAACATGAATCATGAATTGAATTTATGAATCATAAATCATAAATCGAATCATGAATCATGAATTGAATCAGGAATCGATTCATGAATTGAATTCATGAATCATTTATTGAATCATGAATCATTAATCATGAATCATGAATTGAATCATGAATCATGAATTGAATCATGAATCATGAATCGAATCATGAATCATGAATCATGAATCATAATTCATGATTTGAATCATGAATCATGAATCATAAATTGATTCATGAATCATGAATTGAATCATGAATTGAATCATGAATTAAATCATGAATCATAAATCATGAATCATAAATCATGAATTATGAATCATGAATTGAATCATAAATCATGAATCATGAATCATAAATTGATTCATAAATCATGAATTGAATCATGAATTGAATCATGAATCATGAATCATGAATTGAATCATGAATCATGAATTTAATCATAAATTATGAATTGAATCATGAATCATGAATCATGAATTGAATCATGAATCATGAATTGAATCAAGAATCATGAATCGAATCATGAATCATAAATCAAATCATGAATCATGAATCAAGATTCATGAATCGAATCATGAATCATGAATTGAATTATGAATCTTGAATCATGAATCATGAATTGAATCATGAATCATGAATCGAATCATGAATCATGACTCATGAATCATGAATCATGAATTGAATCATGAATTGAATCTTGAATCATGAATTGAATCATAAATCATGAATCGAATCATGAATCATGAATCATGAATCATGAATTGAATCATGAATCATGAATTGAATCATGAATCATGAATCGAATCATGAATCATGAATTAAATCATGAATTGAATCAAGAATCATGAATCGAATCATGAATCATGAATTGAATCATGAAATGAATCATGAATCATGAAATGAATCATGAATCATGAATTGAATCATGAATTGAATTATTAATCATGAATCATGAATTGAATCATGAATCATGAATTGAATCATGAATCAATAATAATAAATCGAATCATGAATCATGAAATGAATCAGGAATCGAATAATGAATCAAATCATGAATCATGAATCAAGAATCATGAATCGAATCATGAATCGAATCATGAATCATGAATCAAGAATCATGAATCATGAATCATGAATTGAATCATGAATCGAATCATGAATCATGAATCGAATCATGAATCGAATCATGAATCATGAATCAAGAATAATGAATCATGAATCATGAATTGAATCATGAATCGAATCATGAATCATGAATTGAATCAGGAATCATGAATCATAAATCATGAATTGAATCATGAATCATGAATCATGAATCGAATCATGAATCATGAATCGAATCTTGAATCATGAATCATGAATTGAATCATGAATTGAATCATGAATCGAATCATGAATCGAATCATGAATCATGAATCGAATCATGAATCATGAATCGAATCATGAATCTTGAATTGAATCATGAATCGAATCATGAATCATGAATCATGAATTGAATCATGAATTGAATCATGAATCGAATCATGAATCATGAAATGAATCATGAATCATGAATCATGAATCATGAATTGAATCAAGAATCAAGAATCATAAATCGAATCATGAATCATGAAATGAATCAGGAATCGAATAATGAATCAAATCATGAATCATGAATCAAGAATCATGAATCGAATCATGAATTGAATCATGAATCATGAATCAAGAATCATGAATCATGAATCATGAATTGAATCATGAATCAAATCATGAATCATGAATCGAATCATGAATCGAATCATGAATCATGAATCAAGAATCATGAATTATGAATTATAAATTGAATCATGAATCGAATCATGAATCATGAATTGAATCAGGAATCATGAATCATGAATCATGAATTGAATCATGAATCATGAATCATGAATCGAATCATGAATCATGAATCGAATCATGAATAATGAATTAAATCATGAATTGAATCATGAATCGAATCATGAATCATGAAATGAATCATGAATCGAATCATGAATCATGAATCGAATTATGAATCATGAATCGAATCATGAATCTTGAATTGAATCATGAATCGAATCATGAATCATGAATCATGAATTGAATCATGAATCGAATCATGAATCTTGAATTGAATCATGAATCATGAATCATGAATCATGAATTGAATCATGAATCATGAATTGAATCATGAATCATGAATCGAATCATGAATCTTGAATTGAATCATGAATTGAATCATTAATCATGAATCATGAATCATTAATCATGAATCATGATTTAAATCATGAATCATGAATTGAATCAGGAATTGAATCATGAATCATGAATTGAATCATGAATCATAAATCATGAATCATGAATTGAATCATGAATCATGAATTGAATCATGAATCATCAATTGAATCATGAATCATGAATCTTATCAGGAATCATGAATCATGAATCATGAATCATGAATTGAATCATGAATCATGAATTGAATCATGATTGAATCATGAATCATTAATCATGAATTAAATCATGAATCATGAATCATGAATCATAAATCAGGAATCATGAATCATGAATTGAATAATGAAACATTAATCATGAATTGAATCATGAATCATGAATCGAATCACGAATCATGAATTGAATCATGAATTTAATCATGAATCATGAATTGAATCATGAATTGAATCATGAATTTAATCACTAATCATGAATCATGAATCAAATCATGAATCATGAATTGAATCATGAATCATGAATTGAATCATGAATCATGAATCTAAATAGGAATCATGAATCATGAATCATGAATCATGAATTGAATCATGAATCATGAATTGAATCATGAATTGAATCATGAATCATGAATTAAATCATGAATCATGAATCCTGAATCATAAATCAGGAATCATGAATCATGAATTGAATAATGAAACATAAATCATGATTTGAAACATGAATCATGAATCGAATCACGAATCATGAATTGAATCATGAATTTAATCATGAATCATGAATTGAATCATGAATTGAATCATGAATTGAATCACTAATCATGAATCATAAATCGAATCATGAATCATGAAATGAATCAGGAATCGAATCATGAATTGAATCATGAATCATGAATTGAATCATGAATCATGAATTGAATCATGAATCATGAATTGAATCATGAATCATGAATTGATTCATCAATCATGAAGCATGAATCATGAATTGAATCATGAATCATGAATTATGAATTGAATCTTGAATCATGAATCATGAATCGAATCATGAATCATGAATCATGAATCAAGAATCATGATTCGAATCATGAATCATGAATTGAATCATGAATCATGAATCATGAATTGAATCATGAATCATGAATTGAATCATGAATCATGAATCGAATCATGAATCTTGAATTGAATCATAATTTGAATCAGGAATCGATTCATGAATTGAATTCATGAAACATGAATCATGAATTGAATTTATGAATCATAAATCATAAATCGAATCATGAATCATGAATTGAATCAGGAATCGATTCATGAATTGAATTCATGAATCATTTATTGAATCATGAATCATAAATCATGAATCATGAATTGAATCATGAATCATGAATTGAATCATGAATCATGAATCGAATCATGAATCATGAATCATGAATCATAATTCATGATTTGAATCATGAATCATGAATCATAAATTGATTCATGAATCATGAATTGAATCATGAATTGAATCATGAATTAAATCATGAATCATAAATCATGAATCATGAATCATGAATTGAATCATAAATCATGAATCATGAATCATAAATTGATTCATAAATCATGAATTGAATCATGAATTGAATCATGAATCATGAATCATGAATTGAATCATGAATCATGAATTTAATCATAAATTATGAATTGAATCATGAATCATGAATCATGAATTGAATCATGAATCATGAATTGAATCAAGAATCATGAATCGAATCATGAATCATAAATCAAATCATGAATCATGAATCAAGATTCATGAATCGAATCATGAATCATGAATTGAATTATGAATCTTGAATCATGACTCATGAATTGAATCATGAATCATGAATCGAATCATGAATCATGACTCATGAATCATGAATCATGAATTGAATCATGAATTGAATCTTGAATCATGAATTGAATCATTAATCATGAATCATGAATTGAATCATGAATCTTGAATCATGAATCATGAATTGAATCATAAATCATGAATCGAATCATGAATCATGAATCATGAATCATGAATTGAATCATGAATCATGAATTGAATCATGAATCATGAATCGAATCATGAATCATGAATTAAATCATGAATTGAATCAAGAATCATGAATCGAATCATGAATCATGAATTGAATCATGAAATGAATCATGAATCATGAAATGAATCATGAATCATGAATTGAATCATGAATTGAATTATTAATCATGAATCATGAATTGAATCATGAATCATGAATTGAATCATGAATCAATAATAATAAATCGAATCATGAATCATGAAATGAATCAGGAATCGAATAATGAATCAAATCATGAATCATGAATCAAGAATCATGAATCGAATCATGAATCGAATCATGAATCATGAATCAAGAATCATGAATCATGAATCATGAATTGAATCATGAATCGAATCATGAATCATGAATCGAATCATGAATCGAATCATGAATCATGAATCAAGAATCATGAATCATGAATCATGAATTGAATCATGAATCGAATCATGAATCATGAATTGAATCAGGAATCATGAATCATAAATCATGAATTGAATCATGAATCATGAATCATGAATCGAATCATGAATCATGAATCGAATCTTGAATCATGAATCATGAATTGAATCATGAATTGAATCATGAATCGAATCATGAATCGAATCATGAATCATGAATCGAATCATGAATCATGAATCGAATCATGAATCTTGAATTGAATCATGAATCGAATCATGAATCATGAATCATGAATTGAATCATGAATTGAATCATGAATCGAATCATGAATCATGAAATGAATCATGAATCATGAATCATGAATCATGAATTGAATCATGAATCATTAATTGAATCATGAATCATGAATTGAATCATGAATCATGAATCATGAATCATGAATTGAATCATAAATCATGAATCATGAATCGAATCATGAATCTTGAATTGAATCATGAATTGAATCATTAATCGTGAATCATGAATCATTAATCATGAATCATGAATCAAATCATGAATCATGAATCATGAATTGAATCATGAATCATGAATCATGAATTGAATCATGAATCATGAATTAATTCATGAATCATGAATCGAATCAGGAATCATGAATCATGAATCATGAATCATGAATTGAATCATGAATCATGAATTGAATCATGAATTGAATCATGAATCATTAATCATGAATCATGAATCATGAATCATGAATCAGGAATCAGGAATCATGAATTGAATCAAAAATCATGAATCATGAATCATAAATCATGAATCATGAATTGAATCATAAATCATGAATGATGAATCATAAATTGATTCATGAATCATGAATTGAATTATGAATTGAATCATGAATTGAATCATGAATTGAATCTTGAATCATTAATCATGAATTAAATCATGAATCATGAATCATGAATCATGAATTGAATCATGAATCATGAATCATGAATCGAATCATAAATCATGAATCGAATCATGAATCATGAATTGAATCATGAATCATGAATTGAATCATAAATAATGAATCATAAATTGGATCATGAATCATGAATCATGAATCAAACCATGAATCAAGATTCATGAATTGAATCATGAATCATGAATTGAATCATGAATCATGAATTGAATAATGAATTGAATCATGAATCATGAATTGAATCATGAATTGAATCATGAATTGAATTACTAATCATGAATCATGAATCGAATCATGAATCATGAATTGAATCATGAATCAAGAATCATAAATAGAATCATGAATCATGAATCAAATCATGAATCATGAATTGAATCATGAATCAAGAATCATAAATCGAATCATGAAACATGAAATGAATCAGGAATCGAATCATGAATTGAATCATGAATCATGAATTGAATCATGAATCATGAATTGAATCATGAATCATGAATTGAATCATGAATCATAAATCATGAATCATGAATTGAATCATGAATCATGAATTGAATCATGAATCATGAATTGAATCATGAATTGAATCATGATTTGAATCACTAATCATGAATCATGAATCGAATCATGAATCATGAATTGAATCAGGAATCGAATCATGAATTGAATCATGAATCATGAATTGAATCATAAATCATGAATTGAATCATGAATCATGAATTGATTCATCAATCATGAAGCATGAATCATGAATTGAATCATGAATCATGAAGCATGAATCATGAATTGAATCATGAATCATGAATTATGAATTGAATCTTGAATCATGAATCATGAATCGAATCATGAATCATGAATCAAGAATCATGATTCAAATCATGAATCATGAATTGAATCATGAATCATGAATCATGAATTGAATCATGAATCATGAATCATGAATTGAATCATGAATCATGAATCGAATCATGAATCTTGAATTGAATCATAATTTGAATCATGAATCATGAATCTTGAATTGAATCATGAATCATGAATCATGAATTGAATTTATGAATCATAAATCATAAATCGAATCATGAATCATGAATTGAATCAGGAATCGATTCATGAATTGAATTCATGAATCATTTATTGAATCATGAATCATAAATCATGAATCATGAATTGAATCATGAATCATGAATCATGAATTGAATCATGAATCATGAATCGAATCATGAATCATGAATCATGAATCATAATTCATGATTTGAATCATGAATCATGAATCATAAATTGATTCATGAATCATGAATTGAATCATGAATTGAATCATGAATTAAATCATGAATCATGAATCATGAATCATGAATCATGAATTGAAACATAAATCATGAATCATGAATCATAAATTGATTCATGAATCATGAATTGAATCATGAATCATGAATCATGAATTGAATCATGAATTAAATCATGAATCATGAATCATGAATCATGAATTGAAACATAAATCATGAATCATGAATCATAAATTGATTCATGAATCATGAATTGAATCATGAATCATGAATCATAAATTGATTCATGAATCATGAATTGAATCATGAATCATGAATTGAATCATGAATCATGAATTTAATCATAAATCATGAATTGAATCATGAATCATGAATCGAATCATGAATCATGAATCACATTATGAATCATGAATCAAGATTCATGAATCGAATCATGAATCATGAATTGAATTATGAATCTTGAATCATGAATCATGAATTGAATCATGAATCATGAATCGAATCATGAATCATGACTCATGAATCATGAATTGAATCATGAATCATGAATTGAATCATGAATCATGAATCATGAATTAAATCATGAATCTTGAATCATGAATCATGAATTGAATCATAAATCATGAATCGAATCATGAATCATGAATCATGAATCATGAATCATGAATTGAATCATGAATCATGAATCGAATCATGAATAATGAATCGAATCATGAATAATGAATTAAATCATGAATTGAATCAAGAATCATGAATCGAATCATGAATCATGAATTGAATCATGAAATGAATCATGAATCATGAAATGAATCATGAATCATGAATTGAATCATGAATTGAATCATGAATTGAATCATTAATCATGAATCATGAATCATAATTCATAATTTGAATCATGAATCATGAATCATAAATTGATTCATGAATCATGAATTGAATCATGAATTGAATCATGAATTAAATCATGAATCATGAATTAAATCATGAATCATGAATCATGAATCATGAATCATGAATTGAAACATAAATCATGAATCATGAATCATAAATTGATTCATGAATCATGAATTGAATCATGAATCATGAATCATAAATTGATTCATGAATCATGAATTGAATCATGAATCATGAATTGAATCATGAATCATGAATCATGAATTTAATCATAAATCATGAATTGAATCATGAATCATGAATCATGAATTGAATCATGAATCATGAATTGAATCATGAATCATGAATCGAATCATGAATCATGAATCAAATTATGAATCATGAATCATGAATCATGAATTTAATCATAAATCA